>NC_030418.2:26902921-27117921 GCF_001660625.3 Ictalurus punctatus | reverse complement strand
AGCACAGTAATATTAACGCTCATGCTGGAACTACCTGTGCTGTTATATGAAAATAATGCATGCCTTCTGACCAGTCAGATTCAAGATTTCAACTGCGGTGTGGTATAATGTCATTTAAGCCTTGTTTTGCTGTATTATAGAAGCAAATACAATCTGTTGTCTTTTGTTGACAAAGTATTTTGGCTTGACCAGCTTATCATCTCTGATTTTCCCATTTGGCTCATTAATAGGTATCAGTGGCGACTTTCACTTTTAAAGTAGCATACATTAAACAGACTTTTTCTACACAGATGCGAAACAAAATGTAATATAAGAGAGACACCTTTTTTTGACCTTCATTTATTCGGTCTTGAACGATTTAGCACCCATAAACATTATCATCGGATTTATTACCATGTTCTAAATATTACAAATGTCTGATATAAACTAATTATACCGCACTGCTCGAGTCTTGACTCTGATTCACAAAAAGATATTTTGTGAATAAAGACTTAATTTTAGTTTTTTTTTTTTTTTTTAACGCACACAATCACTTATCACACAAAGCAGTAATTGCGCACGCAATCACTTCTCGCTTCATAGAATTAGGATCAAACCACTGGACTCACTTGGATTACACTTTTACGATGCCTTTATGAACATTTTAGAGCTTGAACGTTTTGGTTACTGGACTGTAAACGGAGGTCATTTGTATTCCGGAGATGAACGAAAGTCTTGCAGGTTTGGAACGACATGAGGATGAGTAATTGCTGACAGAATTTTTATTTTTGGGTGAACTACCCGTTTAACTAACAGTGTCGGGTCACACCAACCCGATCATGGATTATTTTCCTATAACGGCATGCTCGGTCTCGTTTTATTCTTTACATAATACAAAATGATCATGACGTAAACATTTCTACATGGCAGCTGTCTCTGAATCACGACTCCACTAGCATGAGAATGTGCAGTGCGGCGTTTACGTTTAGGCTGGGGTGAAACATTCTGCGAATCATAGTGCTGAAACAGGAGCAGCTTCAATAATGCACACGCATTTCTTCCAACTGCTGAGCTTTCACTTTTTAGGGGAGTGGGAAGTGTTCTAGCAAGGTGCTTACCTTCAGAATCTCAATAGGAGCGCAGTTGATCTGGGAGATTAACTTGGCTAAAATCCCAACTGGAGAATAAAGACTGGAAACGGTTGCAAATCAGTGCTGGATGTTGATCTCAGGAGAGCCCTTGGAGGAGTATGTGAATATAAACAATTGCATGCATTGGGGGAAATTGAATTAATGTGCACGTAATCACATTATTTATAGTTCCAGTTCTATCTGGTGTTATTGTGTGCTAGTTTAAATCATTTGGAAAAGTTTATTTATTTATTTTTTATTTTTTTTCCTTGTTAGTTAATACTCCATCTGATTCATTGTCCAAACCTGAAGCTTCCCTTGTTCCTAAGTCTCAGGCAGTGGTTATGATGTAAAGTCAATCTCAGAGGTGCTTTGTCTGAATGCTCTGTTTGTCTCTTCATTTGAAGTGGAATTTGCACCCAAAACTGTTTTATGTTTGTATTTGTTGAGAGAAAAATCTTGTGAACTCTTGGAGAGTGCTTATTCTCTGTTGTTTTGATTCACAAGGCTTGTCAAGTACGTCAGCTGGTACTAAGCTTAAAAATGACGGGCTCCAATGCAGTCTTGAAAAATATAGAGTGCCTCAAAAAGCTTTTTTCGTTTCGCGTGTTTGTGCTTCAGCTGGTAAGCTTAAAAATGGGCTCCAATGCAGTCTTGAAAAATATAGAGTGCCTCAAAAAGCTTTTTTCGTTTAGCGTGTTTGTGGCAGTTGAGTCAAATATGAAAGTGTTTTTTTTTTTTTTTTTTGAATGGCCCTTAAATGGCCCTTATTTAAGGTAAAGCTCTTTGTTTGGATATAGCTTTTTTCGCCCTCTGTGCTTTTCCACTTTCAGCTGTCCTGTGCATTTTGGGAATTCAGTTTTAGCACCCAAATAAATTATATATATCCAAAATGGAGGACTGAAAGCTGTACATACATCCTATATATATTTTTTTTGCTCAGACAGTTATATTTTAGCATATATTGTCAACAGGGTAGCCAAGTACAAGAGACAGAAACCTCAGCACAAGTTAGATTTTTTAATAACATGCTCAGATATGTTGTACATAGAAGTCTCATTCATTGGATCAAGGACTTTCGGGGGGGGGGGGGGCTTTTCTCAGTTTCCTGAGTTTATCTGTACAAAAGCCTGCACAAAAAATCTTTGACTTGGAATCAAAGTGTTTGGGGTCAGTGTGGATATTTTTACAATTTCAGCATTCTTGTAATTTTAGAATTTATTTACAGTTGCTAATCTGAGCCCATTGTTTTGTATTTAAACAGCTGGGGACATGAAAAGCAAACAGAACCAGCTGTTGTCTGATTTGTACAACGTCATCTACCAATCACAATCACCCCGTCTTCACCACAGCCACTATCACAATCACCCCGTCATCACCACAGCCACTATCACAATCACCCCGTCATCACCACAGCCACTATCACAATCATCCCCTCATCACCACAGCCACTATCACAATCACCCCGTCATCACCACAGCCACTATCACAATCACCCCGTCTTCACCACAGCCACTATCACAATCACCCCGTCATCACCACAGCCACTATCACAATCACCCCGTCATCACCACAGCCACTATCACAATCATCCCCTCATCACCACAGCCACTATCACAATCACCCCGTCTTCACCACAGCCACTATCACAATCACCCCGTCATCACCACAGCCACTATCACAATCACCCCGTCTTCACCACAGCCACTATCACAATCACCCCGTCTTCACCACAGCCACTATCACAATCATCCCCTCATCACCACAGCCACTATCACAATCACCCCGTCATCACCACAGCCACTATCACAATCACCCCGTCATCACCACAGCCACTATCACAATCACCCCGTCATCACCACAGCCACTATCACAATCACCCCGTCATCACCACAGCCACTATCACAATCACCCCGTCATCACCACAGCCACTATCACAATCACCCCGTCATCACCACAGCCACTATCACAATCACCCCGTCATCACCACAGCCACTATCACAATCACCCCGTCATCACCACAGCCACTATCACAATCACCCCGTCTTCACCACAGCCACTATCACAATCATCCCGTCTTCACCACAGCCACTATCACAATCATCCCGTCATCACCACAGCCACTATCACAATCATCCAGTCATCACCACAGCCACTATCACAATCATCCAGTCATCACCACAGCCACTGTCACAATCACCCCGTCATCACCACAGCTACTATCAGTCACCCCGTCTTCACCACAGCCACTATCACAATCACCCCGTCATCACCACAGCCACTATCACAATCACCCCGTCATCACCACAGCCACTATCACAATCACCCCGTCTTCACCACAGCCACTATCACAATCACCCCGTCTTCACCACAGCCACTATCACAATCATCCAGTCATCACCACAGCCACTATCACAATCACCCCGTCATCACCACAGCCACTATCACAATCACCCCGTCTTCACCACAGCCACTATCACAGTCACCCCGTCTTCACCACAGCCACTATCACAATCACCCCGTCTTACCACAGCCACTATCACAATCACCCCGTCATCACCACAGCCACTATCACAATCACCCCGTCATCACCACAGCCACTGTCACAATCATCCCGTCATCACCACAGCCACTATCACAATCATCCAGTCATCACCACAGCCACTGTCACAATCATCCCGTCATCACCACAGCCACTGTCACAATCACCCCGTCATCACCACAGCTACTATCAGTCACCCCGTCTTCACCACAGCCACTATCACAATCACCCCGTCATCACCACAGCCACTATCACAATCACCCCGTCATCACCACAGCCACTATCACAATCACCCCGTCTTCACCACAGCCACTATCACAATCACCCCGTCTTCACCACAGCCACTATCACAATCATCCAGTCATCACCACAGCCACTATCACAATCACCCCGTCATCACCACAGCCACTATCACAATCACCCCGTCTTCACCACAGCCACTATCACAGTCACCCCGTCTTCACCACAGCCACTATCACAATCACCCCGTCTTACCACAGCCACTATCACAATCACCCCGTCATCACCACAGCCACTATCACAATCACCCTGTCATCACCACAGCCACTATCACAATCATCCCGTCATCACCACAGCCACTATCACAATCACCCCGTCATCACCACAGCCACTATCACAATCACCCCGTCATCACCACAGCCACTGTCACAATCATCCCGTCATCACCACAGCCACTGTCACAATCATCCAGTCATCACCACAGCCACTGTCACAATCATCCAGTCATCACCACAGCCACTGTCACAATCATCCCGTCTTCACCACAGCCACTGTCACAATCATCCAGTCATCACCACAGCCACTGTCACAATCATCCAGTCATCACCACAGCCACTGTCACAATCATCCAGTCATCACCACAGCCACTGTCACAATCATCCCGTCTTCACCACAGCCACTATCACAATCATCCCCTCATCACCACAGCCACTGTCACAATCATCCAGTCATCACCACAGCCACTATCACAATCACCCCGTCATCACCACAGCCACTATCACAATCACCCCGTCTTCACCACAGCCACTATCACAGTCACCCCGTCTTCACAACAGCCACTATCACAATCACCCCGTCATCACCACAGCCACTATCACAATCACCCCGTCATCACCACAGCCACTATCACAATCACCCCGTCATCACCACAGCCACTATCACAATCACCCCGTCATCACCACAGCCACTATCACAATCACCCCGTCATCACCACAGCCACTATCACAATCACCCCGTCATCACCACAGCCACTATCACAATCACCCCGTCTTCACCACAGCCACTATCACAATCACCCCGTCATCACCACAGCCACTATCACAATCACCCCGTCTTCACCACAGCCACTATCACAATCATCCAGTCATCACCACAGCCACTATCACAATCATCCAGTCATCACCACAGCCACTATCACAATCATCCCCTCATCACCACAGCCACTATCACAATCACCCCGTCATCACCACAGCCACTATCACAATCATCCAGTCATCACCACAGCCACTATCACAATCATCCAGTCATCACCACAGCCACTATCACAATCACCCCGTCTTCACAGCTACTATCAGTCACCTCGTCATCGCCACTGTCAGTCACCTGTCTTCACCACAGCCACTATCAGTCACCCCGTCATCATCACAGCCACCATCAGTCACCCCGTCATCATCACAGCTTCTATCACAGTCACCCTGTCATCACCACAGCCACTGTCAGTCACCCATCATCACCACAGCCACTATCAGTCACCCCGTCATCATCACAGCCACTATCACAATCATCCCCTAATCACCACAGCCACTATCACAATCACCCCGTCATCACCACAGCCACTATCACAATCATCCCGTCTTCACCACAGCCACTATCACAATCACCCCGTCTTCACCACAGCCACTATCACAATCACCCCGTCTTCACCACAGCCACTATCACAATCACCCCGTCTTCACCACAGCCACTATCACAATCACCCCGTCTTCACCACAGCCACTATCACAATCACCCCGTCTTCACCACAGCCACTATCACAATCACCCCGTCTTCACCACAGCCACTATCACAATCACCCCGTCTTCACCACAGCCACTATCACAATCACCCCGTCTTCACCACAGCCACTATCACAATCCCCTCATCACCACAGCCACTGTCACAATCATCCAGTCATCACCACAGCCACTATCACAATCACCCCGTCTTCACCACAGCCACTATCACAATCACCCCGTCTTCACCACAGCCACTATCACAGTCACCCCGTCTTCACCACAGCCACTATCACAATCACCCCGTCATCACCACAGCCACTATCACAATCACCCCGTCATCACCACAGCCACTATCACAATCATCCAGTCATCACCACAGCCACTATCACAATCATCCCGTCATCACCACAGCCACTATCACAATCATCCCCTAATCACCACAGCCACTATCACAATCACCCCGTCTTCACCACAGCCACTGTCACAATCACCCCGTCATCACCACAGCCACTGTCACAATCACCCCGTCATCACCACAGCCACTGTCACAATCATCCAGTCATCACCACAGCCACTGTCACAATCACCCCGTCATCACCACAGCCACTATCACAATCACCCCGTCTTCACCACAGCCACTATCACAGTCACCCCGTCTTCACCACAGCCACTATCACAATCACCCCGTCATCACCACAGCCACTATCACAATCACCCCGTCATCACCACAGCCACTATCACAATCACCCCGTCATCACCACAGCCACTATCACAATCACCCCGTCATCACCACAGCCACTATCACAATCACCCCGTCATCACCACAGCCACTATCACAATCATCCCGTCATCACCACAGCCACTATCACAATCATCCCGTCATCACCACAGCCACTATCACAATCACCCCGTCATCACCACAGCCACTATCACAATCATCCCCTCATCACCACAGCCACTATCACAATCACCCCGTCATCACCACAGCCACTATCACAATCACCCCGTCTTCACCACAGCCACTATCACAATCATCCCCTCATCACCACAGCCACTATCACAATCACCCCGTCATCACCACAGCCACTATCACAATCATCCAGTCATCACCACAGCCACTATCACAATCATCCCGTCATCACCACAGCTACTATCACAATCATCCCGTCTTCACCACAGCCACTATCACAATCATCCCGTCATCACCACAGCCACTATCACAATCACCCCGTCATCACCACAGCCACTATCACAATCATCCCCTCATCACCACAGCCACTATCACAATCACCCCCTCATCACCACAGCCACTATCACAATCATCCAGTCATCACCACAGCTACTATCAGTCACCCAGTTTTCACCACAGCCACTATCACAATCACCCCGTCTTCACCACAGCCACTATGTCACCCAGTCATCACCAGTGCTACTATCACAATCACCCCGTCATCACCACAGCCACTATCACAATCACCCCGTCATCACCACAGCCACTGTCACAATCACCCCGTCATCACCACAGCTACTATCAGTCACCCCATCTTCACCACAGCCACTATCACAATCACCCCGTCATCACCACAGCCACTATCACAATCACCCCGTCTTCACCACAGCCACTATCACAATCACCCCGTCTTCACCACAGCCACTATCACAATCACCCCGTCTTCACCACAGCCACTATCACAATCATCCAGTCATCACCACAGCCACTATCACAATCACCCCGTCTTCACCACAGCCACTATCACAGTCACCCCGTCTTCACCACAGCCACTATCACAATCACCCCGTCATCACCACAGCCACTATCACAATCACCCCGTCATCACCACAGCCACTATCACAATCATCCAGTCATCACCACAGCCACTATCACAATCATCCCGTCATCACCACAGCCACTATCACAATCATCCCCTAATCACCACAGCCACTATCACAATCACCCCGTCTTCACCACAGCCACTGTCACAATCACCCCGTCATCACCACAGCCACTGTCACAATCATCCAGTCATCACCACAGCCACTGTCACAATCACCCCGTCATCACCACAGCCACTATCACAATCACCCCGTCTTCACCACAGCCACTATCACAGTCACCCCGTCTTCACCACAGCCACTATCACAATCACCCCGTCATCACCACAGCCACTATCACAATCACCCCGTCATCACCACAGCCACTATCACAATCACCCCGTCATCACCACAGCCACTATCACAATCACCCCGTCATCACCACAGCCACTATCACAATCACCCCGTCATCACCACAGCCACTATCACAATCATCCCGTCATCACCACAGCCACTATCACAATCATCCCGTCATCACCACAGCCACTATCACAATCACCCCGTCATCACCACAGCCACTATCACAATCATCCCCTCATCACCACAGCCACTATCACAATCACCCCGTCATCACCACAGCCACTATCACAATCATCCAGTCATCACCACAGCCACTATCACAATCATCCCGTCATCACCACAGCTACTATCACAATCATCCCGTCTTCACCACAGCCACTATCACAATCATCCCGTCATCACCACAGCCACTATCACAATCACCCCGTCATCACCACAGCCACTATCACAATCATCCCCTCATCACCACAGCCACTATCACAATCACCCCCTCATCACCACAGCCACTATCACAATCATCCAGTCATCACCACAGCTACTATCAGTCACCCAGTTTTCACCACAGCCACTATCACAATCACCCCGTCTTCACCACAGCCACTATGTCACCCAGTCATCACCAGTGCTACTATCACAATCACCCCGTCATCACCACAGCCACTATCACAATCACCCCGTCATCACCACAGCCACTATCACAATCATCCCCTCATCACCACAGCCACTATCACAATCACCCCGTCATCACCACAGCCACTATCACAATCACCCCGTCTTCACCACAGCCACTATCACAATCATCCCCTCATCACCACAGCCACTATCACAATCACCCCGTCATCACCACAGCCACTATCACAATCATCCAGTCATCACCACAGCCACTATCACAATCATCCCGTCATCACCACAGCTACTATCACAATCATCCCGTCATCACCACAGCTACTATCACAATCATCCCGTCTTCACCACAGCTACTATCACAATCATCCCGTCTTCACCACAGCTACTATCACAATCATCCAGTCATCACCACAGCCACTATCACAATCACCCCGTCATCACCACAGCCACTATCACAATCATCCCCTCATCACCACAGCCACTATCACAATCACCCCGTCATCACCACAGCCACTATCACAATCATCCCGTCATCACCACAGCTACTATCAGTCACCCAGTCTTCACCACAGCCACTATCACAATCACCCCGTCTTCACCACAGCCACTATGTCACCCAGTCATCACCACAGCTACTATCAGTCACCCAGTCTTCACCACAGCCACTATGACAATCATCCCGTCATCACCACAGCCACTATCACAATCACCCCGTCTTCACCACAGCCACTATCACAATCATCCCCTCATCACCACAGCCACTATCACAATCACCCCGTCATCACCACAGCCACTATCACAATCACCCCGTCATCACCACAGCCACTATCACAATCACCCCGTCATCACCACAGCCACTATCACAATCACCCCGTCATCACCACAGCCACTATCACAATCACCCCGTCATCACCACAGCCACTATCACAATCACCCCGTCATCACCACAGCCACTATCACAATCACCCCGTCTTCACCACAGCCACTATCACAATCATCCCGTCTTCACCACAGCCACTATCACAATCATCCCCTCATCACCACAGCCACTATCACAATCATCCCGTCATCACCACAGCCACTATCACAATCATCCAGTCATCACCACAGCCACTGTCACAATCACCCCGTCATCACCACAGCTACTATCAGTCACCCCATCTTCACCACAGCCACTATCACAATCACCCCGTCATCACCACAGCCACTATCACAATCACCCCGTCTTCACCACAGCCACTATCACAATCACCCCGTCTTCACCACAGCCACTATCACAATCACCCCGTCTTCACCACAGCCACTATCACAATCATCCAGTCATCACCACAGCCACTATCACAATCACCCCGTCATCACCACAGCCACTATCACAATCACCCCGTCTTCACCACAGCCACTATCACAGTCACCCCGTCTTCACCACAGCCACTATCACAATCACCCCGTCTTACCACAGCCACTATCACAATCACCCCGTCATCACCACAGCCACTATCACAATCACCCCGTCATCACCACAGCCACTATCACAATCATCCCGTCATCACCACAGCCACTGTCACAATCATCCCGTCATCACCACAGCCACTGTCACAATCACCCCGTCATCACCACAGCTACTATCAGTCACCCCGTCTTCACCACAGCCACTATCACAATCACCCCGTCATCACCACAGCCACTATCACAATCACCCCGTCATCACCACAGCCACTATCACAATCACCCCGTCTTCACCACAGCCACTATCACAATCATCCAGTCTTCACCACAGCCACTATCACAATCATCCAGTCATCACCACAGCCACTATCACAATCACCCCGTCATCACCACAGCCACTATCACAATCACCCCGTCATCACCACAGCCACTATCACAATCACCCCGTCATCACCACAGCCACTATCACAATCATCCCGTCATCACCACAGCCACTGTCACAATCATCCAGTCATCACCACAGCCACTGTCACAATCATCCCGTCTTCACCACAGCCACTATCACAATCATCCAGTCATCACCACAGCCACTGTCACAATCATCCAGTCATCACCACAGCCACTGTCACAATCATCCAGTCATCACCACAGCCACTGTCACAATCATCCCGTCTTCACCACAGCCACTGTCACAATCATCCCCTCATCACCACAGCCACTGTCACAATCATCCAGTCATCACCACAGCCACTATCACAATCACCCCGTCATCACCACAGCCACTATCACAATCACCCCGTCTTCACCACAGCCACTATCACAGTCACCCCGTCTTCACCACAGCCACTATCACAATCACCCCGTCATCACCACAGCCACTATCACAATCACCCCGTCATCACCACAGCCACTATCACAATCACCCCGTCATCACCACAGCCACTATCACAATCACCCCGTCATCACCACAGCCACTATCACAATCACCCCGTCATCACCACAGCCACTATCACAATCACCCCGTCTTCACCACAGCCACTATCACAATCATCCCGTCATCACCACAGCCACTATCACAATCACCCCGTCTTCACCACAGCCACTATCACAATCATCCAGTCATCACCACAGCCACTATCACAATCACCCCGTCATCACCACAGCCACTATCACAATCATCCCCTCATCACCACAGCCACTATCACAATCACCCCGTCATCACCACAGCCACTATCACAATCATCCAGTCATCACCACAGCCACTATCACAATCATCCAGTCATCACCACAGCCACTATCACAATCACCCCGTCTTCACAGCTACTATCAGTCACCTCGTCATCGCCACTGTCAGTCACCTGTCTTCACCACAGCCACTATCAGTCACCCCGTCATCATCACAGCCACCATCAGTCACCCCGTCATCATCACAGCTTCTATCACAGTCACCCTGTCATCACCACAGCCACTGTCAGTCACCCATCATCACCACAGCCACTATCAGTCACCCCGTCATCATCACAGCCACTATCACAATCATCCCCTAATCACCACAGCCACTATCACAATCACCCCGTCATCACCACAGCCACTATCACAATCATCCCGTCTTCACCACAGCCACTATCACAATCATCCCGTCTTCACCACAGCCACTATCACAATCACCCCGTCTTCACCACAGCCACTATCACAATCACCCCGTCTTCACCACAGCCACTATCACAATCACCCCGTCTTCACCACAGCCACTATCACAATCACCCCGTCTTCACCACAGCCACTATCACAATCACCCCGTCTTCACCACAGCCACTATCACAATCCCCTCATCACCACAGCCACTGTCACAATCATCCAGTCATCACCACAGCCACTGTCACAATCACCCCGTCATCACCACAGCCACTATCACAATCACCCCGTCTTCACCACAGCCACTATCACAGTCACCCCGTCTTCACCACAGCCACTATCACAGTCACCCCGTCATCACCACAGCCACTATCACAATCCCCTCATCACCACAGCCACTGTCACAATCATCCAGTCATCACCACAGCCACTATCACAATCACCCCGTCATCACCACAGCCACTATCACAATCACCCCGTCTTCACCACAGCCACTATCACAGTCACCCCGTCTTCACCACAGCCACTATCACAGTCACCCCGTCATCACCACAGCCACTATCACAATCATCCCGTCTTCACCACAGCCACTATCACAATCATCCAGTCATCACCACAGCCACTATCACAATCATCCCGTCATCACCACAGCCACTATCACAATCATCCCCTAATCACCACAGCCACTGTCACAATCACCCCGTCTTCACCACAGCCACTGTCACAATCACCCCGTCATCACCACAGCCACTGTCACAATCACCCCGTCATCACCACAGCCACTGTCACAATCATCCAGTCATCACCACAGCCACTGTCACAATCACCCCGTCATCACCACAGCCACTATCACAATCACCCCGTCTTCACCACAGCCACTATCACAGTCACCCCGTCTTCACCACAGCCACTATCACAGTCACCCCGTCATCACCACAGCCACTATCACAGTCACCCCGTCATCACCACAGCCACTATCACAATCACCCCGTCATCACCACAGCCACTATCACAATCACCCCGTCATCACCACAGCCACTATCACAATCACCCCGTCATCACCACAGCCACTATCACAATCATCCCGTCATCACCACAGCCACTATCACAATCACCCCGTCATCACCACAGCCACTATCACAATCATCCCCTCATCACCACAGCCACTATCACAATCACCCCGTCATCACCACAGCCACTATCACAATCACCCCGTCTTCACCACAGCCACTATCACAATCATCCCCTCATCACCACAGCCACTATCACAATCATCCCCTCATCACCACAGCCACTATCACAATCACCCCGTCATCACCACAGCCACTATCACAATCATCCAGTCATCACCACAGCCACTATCACAATCATCCCGTCATCACCACAGCCACTATCACAATCATCCCGTCTTCACCACAGCCACTATCACAATCATCCCGTCTTCACCACAGCCACTATCACAATCATCCCGTCTTCACCACAGCCACTATCACAATCATCCAGTCATCACCACAGCCACTATCACAATCACCCCGTCATCACCACAGCCACTATCACAATCATCCCCTCATCACCACAGCCACTATCACAATCACCCCGTCATCACCACAGCCACTATCACAATCATCCAGTCATCACCACAGCTACTATCAGTCACCCAGTTTTCACCACAGCCACTATCACAATCACCCCGTCTTCACCACAGCCACTATGTCACCCAGTCATCACCAGTGCTACTATCACAATCACCCCGTCATCACCACAGCCACTATCACAATCACCCCGTCATCACCACAGCCACTATCACAATCATCCCCTCATCACCACAGCCACTATCACAATCACCCCGTCATCACCACAGCCACTATCACAATCACCCCGTCTTCACCACAGCCACTATCACAATCATCCCCTCATCACCACAGCCACTATCACAATCACCCCGTCATCACCACAGCCACTATCACAATCATCCAGTCATCACCACAGCCACTATCACAATCATCCCGTCATCACCACAGCTACTATCACAATCATCCCGTATTCACCACAGCTACTATCACAATCATCCCGTCTTCACCACAGCTACTATCACAATCATCCCGTCTTCACCACAGCTACTATCACAATCATCCAGTCATCACCACAGCCACTATCACAATCACCCCGTCATCACCACAGCCACTATCACAATCATCCCCTCATCACCACAGCCACTATCACAATCACCCCGTCATCACCACAGCCACTATCACAATCATCCCGTCATCACCACAGCTACTATCAGTCACCCAGTCTTCACCACAGCCACTATCACAATCACCCCGTCTTCACCACAGCCACTATGTCACCCAGTCATCACCACAGCTACTATCAGTCACCCAGTCTTCACCACAGCCACTATGACAATCATCCCGTCATCACCACAGCTACTATCAGTCACCTCGTCATCGCCACTGTCAGTCACCTGTCTTCACCACAGTCACTATCAGTCACCCCGTCATCATCACAGCCACTATCAGTCACCCCGTCATCATCACAGCTTCTATCACAGTCACCCTGTCATCACCACAGCCACTGTTAGTCACCCATCATCACCACAGCCACTATCACAATCACCCCGTCATCATCACAGCTACTATCAGTCACCCTGTCTGCACTACAATCTCCCCGTCTTCACCACAGCCACTATCACAGTCACCCTGTCATCACCACAGCTACTATCAGTCACCTCGTCATCGCCACTGTCAGTCACCTGTCTTCACCACAGCCACTATCAGTCACCCTGTCATCATCACAGCTTCTATCACAGTCACCCTGTCATCACCACAGCCACTGTCAGTCACCCATCATCACCACAGCCACTATCACAATCACCCCGTCATCATCACAGCCACTGTCAGTCACCCTGTCATCACCACAGCCACTATCAGTCACCCCGTCATCATCACAGCCACTGTCAGTCACCCCGTCATCATCACAGCCATTATCACGGTCACCCCGTCAACACTGACTTTCCTGAGTTTACTATTTCTGTCAGCGTTACCTTTTATTCCCAACATGACCTCAGTCCTCATCAGACGGAGGCGAAATCGTCACGTGACTCAGGAAGAAAGTGTGCGACCTCTAAGTCCTCTAAGGCAGGGGTGCATTTAATAATAAACACTGCCGAGAAGATTTATAAACTTTATTCAGTTTTTGCAGCAGGAAAGCATGACAGTTATGCGGTCGCGAGTTGCTTAAAAGGTTTAATTTCATTCCAGTTTATTGTCATTATATGCTGTATTTGTGCACTTACAGTGTAAATTCTGTTGTTTATTATAACGGAAGTGACGTGTTAGTAACGAGGCCGCGTTGCTCCTCATGCTCGATGCAGACGCGCTCATACAGAGTGTAGCGCGAGTAAGATCTGTAACGTCTAATTAAAACACTATGATCACAAGTAAAATAATATGTCTAAAGGCAGTAAGTAACAGAAACCACAAGGTGCAGTGAAATTGAGTGAGTTTTTATTATTCATTTAGTACTGGAGTTTAATTCAGTGCTTTTTGTGCATCCATAAAAATAATTCTTTATATCTATCTAATTTACTTAGTTTATATTATAAGTACTTATGCATTATTTTTTTTTTTATGGATTCACAAAAAGCATTGAATTAAACTACAGTCCTAAATTAATAATGTGTATTCTTGTGGGTGTGTGTGTTTTGGTTCTTTTTTGTTTTGGACAAACAGGTGTGTAAAGTTTTAGTCTGAATTTATATTTGTAACACCCAGTTTATGGATTTTATTTTAAATAAACCAAAAAAAAAAAAAAAAAAGGCACTGAAAGTTTGCCACGCCCTATCCGATTAATCGAAAATAAATAAATAATAAAAATAATCGGCCAACTAATCGATTATGAAAATAATCGTAAGTTGCAGCCCTACATTTGAGTCAGTGTCCATTACCAGTTGGACATAAAAACTCATTGTACAAAGAAATGCTGTAAAAAAAAAAAAAAAAAAAAAAAAAAAAAAAGACCTTCAGAAAATAATTAAATTAAATGTTTCTATGTAAAACAGTATTGAACATTTTTGAATGATGTCCACTTTTATTCTTGACTTGTTCTGTGTTTTAGCCATGCCTACGTGGGCCAGGATTATAGCATCCAGAAGAACATTGGAAAAGTCTCCTTGGAGCAAATTGATCCAGTGAGTACTCAGTAACTTAAAACTTAAAACTTGTGATGTGCTTAACGTGTTTCTGTTGACGAAAAAAAACAACCTGAAAGGCATGTTTTCATTTCCATTTAATTCACTGTCTAGCAAATTTGGCTTCAATTTGATGTTCTCGAACCATGAAGCACAGTGTGCAGGCGCATCTGTATTTTATCGCTTTAATTCCGACTGCTTTCGTAAAGATTCATGGTTCTCTGTAGCTAAGTTTGAAGGTCGAGCCGAAAGGGAAAAATGTTTAACCAACACTCTGGGATGCTTTAACTTTTATATTTAGTATAATTAGTATGACATTTATTTCAGCTGTTCTGAGTTGTTTTTCATTTCGGGATTTATGTGCACAGTTTAAACCATGTAGAACTGTGTTTAAAATCACAGCCAGTGGAGCACATTATTCACACTTTGTTTTGTACGTATGATATATTTTCATACATATGACCAGTATGACAGCGCATCACATTAATGACCCCATGCGGGTTTAAAGCAGGGTAGTGTACAGCTCCAAGGAAAGGAAAATAGTGATAACAGTACTTCTAAATACACTGTAGCCGTCCTTTTCCTCATTTTCCTTAACCATATAAATGAGTGCTCGCATTGGCAGTGTGGTATTACATGGTTGACATTATGTGGTAAGGAACAACATTGTCATTGGTTAATTATACCAATTAATTATCTATTTACATATCCTGTTGATTAATTATGTAATGAACATTCGGGTCGGTCACCTTCAGTTTATTGTCATGCAGTAGTGTTTATGTATTTAATCAGTTTTTCAGGCACTTAAGATGCTCTAAAACTAATGTTCCTTTTGATTTTTACTTAAACGCATGGCTATTTTGTTTCTATTTGTTTTGTTTTTTGTTGTTTTTTTTTGTTTATTGCATTTGCTGGTGCTTTAACTTATTTGTACCACAGTGCAGTTGAATGCAGTTGAATATTTTGATTTGTCTTGATTTTCAGCAGCTCTGACATTAATACATGCTGCAAGGCAAGTCACACGTTTTATATTAACATGCTCATTCTAAAATGTTAACACGTTATACGTTACAGCTCATTAACAGTTAACAGTTGATGACAAAGTCTTCAGAATCGAGGACTTTACACAGTCCGATTTTCATCACATGCCGTGTTTTTGTCGTATTAGTTTGGAGAGAGAAATAAGAGAGTCCAGAACGGGAGCAAGTTTTTAAAGCTGCTATAACACAAGTGAGAACTGGAACTCACAGATGTTCCACAACATTACATGCGGCTATAAATGAGTAACAACTATGACGTCATTCTTTAATTAATGCAAATTTGTATTCATTAGCAAATCTCTGTGGTATAAGAGGAAGAACATGTGGTAACAGTGTGGCAAGAGTAACAGGTTATGGTAGCCTGCATCACACCGCCCTGTTGTTGATCATTTGCCTCTAAACAACATGACTTGAAGTTTTTTATATGCAATGTCATTTAAGGTGTGGACATTCTCGCTATTGACTCTGATAAATGTCCTCCATCGTAATGTAGTGTAAGTAACTAGGGTTCTGTGTTAGACTGCAATATTGGGTTGTGAGATTATCATACTCTGACTTAATCACATCACTCCACTCTATACAATGTGTTAACAGATATTTTGCTTACCAGCAAGAATGTCTGCCAAGATCTCCTTTCATTCCTACTTTTCTCCCTCTATTAGCTCTCCGCCAAGTCGTTCCCTCTGTGCATGAGGCAGCTGCACAAAGCCCTGAGAGAAAACCACCACCTGCGCCACGGAGGCCGCATGCAGTACGGCCTTTTCCTCAAGGGCATCGGCCTCACGCTGGACCAAGCGCTGCAGTTCTGGAGGTCCGAGTTTATCAAGGGCAAAGTGGATGCGGATAAGGTAAATATAACCACGCCTTTAACCCTCGCTTGCTCTTGCACTCATTTTGCACTCGCTCCGTATATTTCACACTCTTGTTGTGCTGCTGTACGTCTCCCAGTTTGTCCTTCATTGATTCTGAAGTCTGGGTCACTCAGACAAATGAGAGCTCTCGTACTGTGAAGGGGATGCTGGAAATAATTTGGCATCCTTCCTCTGTGTCCTTAATTAAGACATTCTGGAGAACGCACTGTTTTTTGTGCCCATGGTACATTTAACAAGAAAATTACACTCCCAAGCTGAGTCCTCTGTTTGTCTCGTCGTCTCGCTCAGCGAGGGAATGTTTATTCCCAGTTGATTCTCAATCAAGGGGAAGCTAATGGCATTCACATCCTTACCTGAGAATGACTGTCCTGATGGGGACCCATTTGAATATATTCAGTTTCTCACCTGTCAGATCAGTGCTTCCTGTATACAAGAGGAACTGCCTTCATTAATATTATGTGTTGTAATTTTCCTGATTTCGTCCTGGGATTTGTTCCGCAGCATTGTGCATGCAAGCAGCGCCTTTGAATACAGAGTAGGGTTGAAACAGTGTCACGGCTTCACAATTAGTCATGGTGTATGATCAGATATTATTTCATTGTTGTCTTTTTAAATACAGATTAAATTGCTTTTCTGTCTTATTATTATTAGTAGAAGTTGTAGTATTTTACTCAACAGTTTTTAAATGGGCATTTACAAGAAACTAATATTTTTAAGATCGGTTATCATGTATTGAAAATTTCAAACAGTATCACATCTAGGTCAAAGTGGACAAATCTTTTGGCAAACTCAGTGGCTAAGACGTTGGACTAATAACCGGAAGGTCATGAGTTCAAATCCCACCACTGCCAAGATGCCATTGCTGTGCCCTTGAGCAAGGCATTAACCCTCAACTGCTCAGTTGTATTAATAAGATAAAATGTAAGTCGCTCTGGATAAGGCCGTCTGCTAAATGTCATAAATGTAAATGGCATCATGCTTCAAAACATTTATTACTACTACTCAAACTACTCAAAGAAACATTGTGTATATATTTCTCATATGCCTAATTTTTTTCTCCAACATTCTGCAGAAGCTATAATTTACAAATTAACGAAACACAGTAGTACTTTGAAACGGAAGCAAATACCACAGCTACAATGTTTTTTTTTTTGTTTTTTTTTCTTATACCATCTAACCCTCCATCTCTCCCACCCACCCACCCTCCTCCTGACCCCCAGTGTGCTGTTTTATCTTATAAATAAACATAATATTCTGCTAAATACATTATTCATGCCTGAGGCCACACTCATTGCAGCATGTCTACTGAGCCATACAGCGCCAGTAATGCTGTGATGGGTTGTTGCTTTCCACTGTGAATGGAGGTGAATATCTGCACCTGAAGTAATCTAAAACCAATAAACCGCACAATAGATCTGCACGCACTGCACTTCCCTTCTCCATCTATGAAATGGTGTGCAATTTTCTGTGACAACATTGTAAAGGCAAAGGGGAGACAAATTAAGCTTGTTTTCCACAGAATGGAACATTTCCAATTTTGGCAGAAATAAGATGTCACTTTGCGTGACAAAAGCAATAAATGAAGATCAAGAGGATAGCAAGTTTGTAAATGTGTTTTCAGGTTGCACTTCAAAAAAAAAAAAAAAAAAAAAAAAAAAAAAAAAAAGAAGAAGAAGCAGCACAGCATCACCAAGATTTCGCTAATTTAGAGTGACATCTTTAGGACGTGAGAATGTTTTCTCATGTTTCGCTGAGTACAAGCAGCCTTTTCACTAAAATAAATGGTGCTTGCATTTCTGTTCTCTAAAAAGTGAACAATGCAGAATGTTTTTTTTTCCCTTTCTTTTTCTTTTATAGATGAGCAATCACTGCTTCTGAGTACCAAACAGTCTTTTTTTTATGCCTGAATTTGCCTGTTTATGTATGTTCAAATTAACAAGACTAGAAGTCCATTAAGAATGAATCACAGATTCACTATCAGAAACTAGAGCTTCATTAAAACTATTGTCAGACTATGCTGAACGTTTTCTACTATAATGTCATTATGAAAACTAAAATCTTATTTCTTTTCTTACTTTTAGAATAGAAGTGTACCTGCGTATCATTTTCAAGTAGGCAACAGTGAAAAAAGTGGGGGGAAATAGGAAATAAAATTAAACATTCCTTTCCAGCTGCAGCACGAGAGCATGACGGACATTTTGATAGCAGGTATTTGATTACAAACTAAATTGATTAGACTTGTGTCTATTGCACTACGACACGTAGCTATCCTACAACTTAATCAAAGCATGACATTATTCAGCCTAATGACTGTTTTTACTGCTGTGTTTGTTAAATTGGCTCCTTAACCAACATGAGCTTTGCAGGCAGAAAGCCAATGCAAGGTCATAAAGTAAATAAAAACATTTCCACATCATTTGGATTAATTACCGCTGATCGGTCAAAGTATGTTATAGGCCAGAGGTGTCAGACATGTGGCCTGCTAAAGGTTTTATTCTGGCACACTAAATGAATTTATAATCCATGGTCTAAATTAAACTTGTGTGGAATTGAAAACTTTGTGGGGGGGGCAGAGCTAGCCTGTTATTCCAGTAGAGGGCCAAACAGAGCAATAAACTACGGCCAAAAATCATTCATTCAGCTACCTGTCTTACTGTAGTAAGCCTTTCTTTATACTGGTTAGGGTTGCGGTGGATCCGGCACCTGTCTGAGGGACACTGGACATGAGAGGGGAATACACCCTGAATGGGATGTCAGTGTATTAACAAAATGTGCTAGTGATGCGCTGATCAGCCGTAACATTAACCACCTGCCTAATATTGTGTAGGCCCTCCTTGTGCCTCGGCGAGGCATGGACTCCAGGTGTGCTGTCGTATCTGGCACCATGACTTTTGCAGTAGAGTCCTGTAAGCTGCAAAGTCCTCCCAAGTTGTGTGGTGGTGCCTCCATGGATTTGTTTGTCCAGCACATCCCACAGATGCTCGATCGGATTGAGATCTGGGGAATTTGGAGACCAGGACAACACCTTGAAGTCTTTGTCGTGTTTCTCGAACTATTCCATGATCAAGTTTTGCTGTGTGACAGGTGAACGAGGCCACTGCCATTTGTGAATACTGTTGCCATGAAGGGGTGTACTTGGTCTGCAGCAATGTTTAGGTAGGTGGTACGTGTCAAAGTAACATCCACATGAATGCCAGGACCCAAGTTTTCCCAGCAGAACATTGCTGAGAGCATCACACTGCATCTGCCAGCTTGTCTTCTTCCCATTGTGCATGCTAGTGCCATCTCTTCCCCAGGTAAGCGGTCATCCACATTATGTAAAAAGAAAACGTGATGCATCAAACCGGGCCGCCTTATTTCATTGCTCCATGGTCCAGTTCTGATGCTCATGTGCCCTTTTGTAGGTGCTTTCGGCGGTGAACAGGGGTCAGCATGGGCACTCTGTTTGGTCTGCATCTATGCAGCCCCATATGCAGCAAGGTGCGATGCGCTGTGTGTTCTGACACCTTCCTATCATGGCTTGCATTCATTTGTTTCAGCAATTTGTGCTACAATAGCTCTTCCGCGGTATCAGACCAGATGTGATAGCCTTTGCTCCCCACACGCTTAAATGAGCTTTGGGCGCCCATGACCCTGTCGCCAGTTCACTGGTTGACCTGCCTTGGACCACATTTGGTAAGTACTAACCACTGCATACTGCGAACGCTGCACATGACCTGCTGTTTTGGAGAGGCTCTGACCCAGTCGTCCAGCCATCACAATTTGGCCCTTGTCAAAGTCTCTCAGATCCGTATGCTTTCCTACTTCCCTGCTTCCAACACATCAACTTCGAGAACTGACTGTTCACTTGCTGCCTAATATATCCCACCAGTTAACAGGTGCCACTGTAACGAGATAATCAATGTTATTCACTTCCTGTCAGTGGTTTTAATGTTATGGCTGCTCAGTGTATGTAGTACCTCATTAGCAAGCTAAAAAGTTGAACTTTAATCCCCATTATCCGAGTTTCAGTTCTTTGCAGAACATTATGAAGTGTTTGAAAGGTTACCTGTATGTGAACAAATCACATTTTGGAAAATTAGTTTTCTTGGTAATGGATTGCAGTGCATCCATCTACTTTGTAGGTTGTATCTGTGATCTGTTTATGGATTCAGAATGCATCAGGTAAAGATTGATAAATGAGTACATTTACACTGGACTAAGTGTAATGTGAACGATTACATAAAATAAATTTAATGGCCTTGTGATATTCAGAAAAGCAAAACTTTGACCAGAACCTGTTTGCCATTATTTAGCCATTTCGACATCGGATTGGTTTTCCCAGACTTCTACCCAATTATTACGTACTGTGACAGTCGTTTTGTTTGCTAATTTTGCACTAATGTTGTGTATTGTGTGCACTGCAATCTGTGACACTACTGTGATGTCTCCCCAAGGCCCTGGAGAACGCCATTACAACAGTACAACTGTATACTTGTATATGGGTAGAATGACGATTAAAAACTCTCTAACTCTCTTAATGTCCAGCAGATTAATGTGCTGTCAGATTATCAGTCTCCCCAAAGATGGAATCCATTTAACGTTCAAATTTGGAAGTAGCTTGAGTGAGCGTGCAAATAAGCCATGCAGCATCAAAACATCACATCCACACTGTGAAGTGGAAAAGCAATTACATTTTCTGGTGAAATTGTGTCCTTGAGCTCTGTCAGAGTTTAAGCTTTGCTACGCACTTAGTATCAGTGCTTCTTTCTAGTAGCACCATGCTAACTCTTACTGAGGCTAAAGCCCAGGCCCTCAGTAGGGCTATGAACAGGAGGGCTTAACGTACATATGAATAATATAGTGAGTCTAAATGAGATCATGCACATCTCTCAAGATCGAATCTCTGCAGCACAAAGACATCTCATTTAATAGCCTTAAAAATGGTGTGTATTCCTTGGGCTCGATTACTGTAGACTGTTCAGTTCTAGAAATAGTATTTATTACATTCAAATGTGGATCTCATTTGACTGAACTGAAATGAAGCTGAAAATCTAAATTAGACATCTAAATCTTCAACATTTGAATCTGAGAGCTTTAGTGTAAGCCTTACATGTATGAAATATTTTCCCTGCCTCTCTTTTCTTTTTTGAATGGTCATTATTGAGCCATCTAAAATCCTCTCCTCTGAGATTTGAACAGTGCTATGAAGCACCAAGCATTTTTCCATGCCTCACAGCTGGCAAGGAACAAACCTCAGTTCAAAGAAGCATTTTGGCTTTGACTACCACTAAGCCACTTTCACACACACTCAAAAGCAGTCTGAGAGTGTGTGTTTACCCCACTCGGGCTCTCCATCCGTTCCACAAGTCACAGGAAGGGAAGAAATTATTCAGACAGTCCTGTTCTATGGTAGTCATGCACCGCCACTCGCCAAAGTGGTCTATTTTTGGGGTGGCTGCATCTTCTCAGTGTGGCTTCTCAGGTGTAACTTGGTGAGATCACACTTTCCAAACACACTCTGCCTTCAGAGGCAAAGGATGGAGTGATGTGCAGTTCCATGAATGATGTATGCGAGGTGTCTGAGACACTAGAGCATGTCAAAAGCCACATTAATATTCCACCTTGGCTGTTGACAAAAAAAAAATCCCAAAGTGTTACCTGTGATATTTGTGTTGGAAATAAAATGATTAAAAAGAAAGAAATAAATGAACGAGAATGTACCATTAACACGTATGTGCAGAAAACATTGCAGATAGTGTAAGCTATAAATTGATATATGGCTAGACTTTGCATTTATGTTCATTCATTCAAAATCAAACTATTAGTTCTTAAAATTAACACAAAGGCTGGAGTAAATGCTACACACCTTAACCACACAAGAGAACAATGGAGTGATGGGCAGATATGGATAGATATAGATGGATGGATGTAGAGGAATATGGATGGAGCTGTAATGATGTATGGAGATTGATGTCTATATGGAGATGGAGTGATTGAAGGTTATAAATGGGTGGATGAATATAGATGATATAGATGGATTAAGGGATATGGATGTAGATGGATGCAAGGAGATGGATGGACAGAAGGTTGAATGGAAATAGATTGATGTATATAGATGCGGGTGAATGGAGATGGCTGGATTAATGAATATAGATGGAGATGAATGGATGTAAATGGAAATGAGTGGGTCGATGGAGCTTGATTGATTAAGGGATATACACTCACTGTCCACTTTATTAGGAACACCTGCACATTTATGCAGTGATCTAGTCAGACAATCATGTGGCAGCAGCACAATGCAAAAAAATCATGCAGGGACAGGTCAAGAGCTTTGGGTAATGTTCACATCAAACATCAGAATGAAGAAAAAGTGTGATCTCTGTGACTTTGAAATACTCAAACCATCCAGTACCAACATCCATTCCATGATCAAAGTCACAGAGATCAGACCGTGACTTAATGTAAGTTCATGATTGTATGACCGGCATGATTTTATGCATTGTGCTGCTTCACATGATTGGCTGATTAGATAACTGCATATAAATAAAGTTGATATACATGAACATACCCACAAAAGAAAGCTAAGGAAAATTTTTCTTTTTCAATCATTTATTCAAGAGAAATATCTATAGATGTGAGATTCTTCTGTGAAAAAAACTAAGTACACCTCAGAAGCTAGTATTGCCCCCTTTAGCAGAAATAACAACTTGAAGGAGTTTTGCATAATTGTCCTCTAGGCTTTCTGGAATTTTTGACCACTCTTCCATGCAATATTCTTTCAGTTGCCAGATGTTTAAGGGTTTTCTTGCATGCACTGCCCATTTCAAACCCCCCCCCCCCCCCCACCATATTTCAATGGAATTCAAATCCGGGCTTTGACTAGGCCGTTCTATAACCCTCCATTTCTTCTTTTTGAACCATTCCTGGTGGATTTGCTAGTGTGCTTCATGATAATTATCCTGTTGAAAGGTCCACGTTAGGTTAAACTTCAACTTTGGGACAGATGGCTTCACATTATCTTTAAGCATCAATGAATGCAAGCTATCCAGTCCCTGAGGCAGTGAAGCAACCCCAAACCATAATATTTCCACCACCGTGCTTCATAGTTTGTATGAGGTGCTTCTCCTGAAAAGCTGTCTTTAGTTTGCACCAAACATGTCTGCTGTTACTGTGGCCAAACAACTCTTTTTGATTCGTCTGTCCAGAGCACATTATTCCAAAAGGCCTGGTCTTGGTCTATATGCTGATTGGCAAACTGTAGTCTTGCAGATGCTTTTTCCTCACATGCAGGTCAAATTTGTGCAATCTCTTTCTGATGGTAGAAGCGTGCACTTTGACATCAACAGTTGCAAGACTTACTAGCAGATCCTGCGATGAAGGTTTGGGGTTCATGGAGATGGTGTGCTCTTGGGCTGAATTTCCTGGGGCGGTCAGTCCTGGACAAATTGTTGTTTGAAAGCCATACCACTTGATTATTCTCCTTACAGTAGAATGATGTATTTCAATAATTTGGAGATCTTTTTAAATCCCTTGCCAGACTCCTAAGCATCCACAACCTTTTTTCTGAAGGCCTTATAGAGCTCTTTAGATCTTTGCATGATGACGACAACACACCTCAATAGCAAAGGGAGGGAACACCAGACACTAGATATGAGAGGGATATAAATAAGACTGGTTCCACCTGAACTCCCTAAGCAGGTTCTAATCACTGGCACCCAGAGAAATTTTGGTGCCAGCCAACGTTTCCGGGAATGATCAAGTTTACCGGACAAACTGTTTGTTTAAAAAAAAAACAAAAAAAAACGGTCAACTCATTTCGTTGTTTATTTTGCACTGTCACTTTTTGGTCTATGCATAGTATATGCGATGGTGGGGGCGGGGCGTGGTTGAGAGTCTGCTGTGGAGGGAGAGGAGGTGGGTCGGACCAGCAGGTAACGCTGACCTGTGCTGGATTAGATCGAGGTTACTTTTGTGTGTTTGTGCTTTCAGTGCCTCTCATAATGAGAGACAGACAGACAGCACAACGATGTGTGCAAGACGTGTGTGTGTGGTTGAATGAGTTGAATAATGAAAGCAAATCAGAGTATAAGTTACAGGAGAAGCATGTGAAAAAAATATTTGTGCAGGTGGAGACCTTATGTAGGTGTGCAATGGCAAACATACTTTGTCTAACTCATGTCTGCTTTGTGTTAATGTTTTTACCGGACATTGTGTCTGACAGTTTTTGATTTTACCAGACTTTTAGAATTTTTAACAGTCAAAAACCGGTACATATGTAAAGAGAGATAGAGATGACATGGATATAGATAGAGACATAGACATGTACACACCCTCCTCACACGAAGAGAGACAAGTCTTGAGGTGTGTCTTGAACGCATTTCTTCCAGATCACCGGAACTGTTGGCACTTTCATTTCTCACGGCGTTTAATCATCAGCTCAACCTATTTAAGATGATGCGTTAGAATTCTTTTGCAGTTGTAGTTTATTTTTCCCCTCATGCCATCACTGTTCTATATTAAAACCCTCATCCACTTAGCAGGGGTGCCACTGAAACACTTAGCGGGAGAGCCATTAAGGTTTTTTTTTTTGTTGTTGTTTTTTTTTTTTTTTTTTTTTTTTCCAACAGCAGAAGTTCTTTATGTGCTCGCTGCGGTTCAGTCACTCTGTAGAAGAGGAACAGGAGTGGATTTGTCATTTCAAGAACTTCCATTCTTGCCCCATTCACCTTTCTTTTAGGCATATGATATACATCCTGTGTGTGTGTGTGTGTGTGTGTGTGTGTGTGTGTGTGTGTGTGTGTGTGTGTGTTCCTTTCTGAATTCAGCATGAAGTTTGATTTTGTGTTAATAAATAATGACGAACTCTGTGGCTCCTATTCAGCTATCAGGTTATGACATCTCATAAATATTGCATGAAGCCCAGGTCTCTGAAAGCTCCTGTTCCATGTCACTGGCCTATGTCTTGTTCTTTTCTGATTTGTGCTGTAGGCCATGGATCCCTGCTTCTCTCTTGCCAGGTTTAAAGCCCGATTCACTGGGCGCGAAAAATCTGAGGTATGTACAGAGGTGAAACTCAGTGGACTTGCTCATGCTTTCTGTAAAGCATGGTGTGTGTTAGCAGTCTTAATTGCTCTGCTGTATTTAGCAAATGAAGGCAGAACCCCAGTTTCCGATGTCACACTGTAAAAACTGTGAATAAAGAGCAACACCAACAATCATGCCTGAGAGAGAAGTAATGTACGGTGGTGTTAGATTCAAATCGCTTGACGTCACCATACACAAGAAGCACAGATTGTTAGATTAAAAAGCTGTCAAAACGCATCTTGCTCTGACACTGACAGACTTGCATGTGAGCAAGCACTCAGAGAGAGCAGGGGGGAAAAGCTCGTCTCTGTGTATGGATCGCTAGAAAGACAGCTCGAAAAAGGACGATGTGCAAGTTGCAACCATGGTAATATTTATCAGTAAAGGGACACCAGTTAGCAAACAGTAGCTTTGTGTTTGTTGTGCAAACATGAGACCTGATGGATTAAGAAAATAAAACAAATGCACTACTCTGCTGTTTCGCAGATAAAATACATTAACAGGGTTTCCGCGGGTCCTTCAAATGTCTTAAATGTCTTCTGAAGTTTTTCCTTTGCGTTTTTTAAAAGTTTTGCGTGATCCCCGTTCACGCGGATCCGTGAAAACAACTACAAACACTGTATTATGCATGCCAGGCTAGTAGGTGGAGATGTCATGTTGTAAATAAATGCTACGCGCCTGCGCACTTAAGCTTTCACATCAACGTATCTTCCATATTGAGCCAGGCAAGACTGCCCTATACACAAATACAAGTAAACGGGAGTGCAGCAAAAGGTTGTTGAGCTTCACAAAATGGGAAGTGACTATAAGAAAATAGCACAAGCATTTAAAATGCCCATTTCCACCATCAGGGCAATAATTATTAAGTTCCAGTCAACTGGAAATGTTATGAATCAACCTGGAATTGAACGCGTGTCTATATTGTCTCAGCGCACTGTGAAGAGGATGGTTCGAGTGGCCAAAAAATCTCCAAGGATCATTGCGTCAGAAAATCTCCAAAACTACAATCCAAAAGGTTTTTTGGAAGGGTTTCATGAAAAAAGCCTCTACTCTCATCCAAAAAACAAACTCAAGCATCTTCAGTTTGCCAGACACTACTGGAACTTCAAATGGGATCGGGTTCTATGGTCAGATGAAACCAAAATATAACTTTTTGACAGTAAACACCAGAGGTGGTTTTGGCGCACACAGAGAGGTAGCCGTATGGAACAGTACCTCATGCCCACGGTTAAATATGGTGGTGGCTCCTTAATGTTTTGGGGCTGTTTTCTGCCAGAGGGCCTGAACAATGTGATCGTTCAGTGGCAAGCCGGAACGTGATGCATTACAGTAGGTGGAGCCTAAAGAAAGGGGAGGAGACAAAAGACACCCATTCCACCACCAACATAGACACACGAATGGCACATAGAACAAACAGTAATACGCTTATGAACGTATCTATCTAATTACATACGTGTGTGTGTATGTATATATATGTGTGTGGGTGTTGCCAAGATTTTAATGCTCAGCTTTCTCACAGAGTAAATAACACGGGTGATATGCTTAACCTAGGCATCAGAAAGCAACCTTTACTGTTTTCTTTTTTCAGTGCATGGCTAAAAATAATACCTCAGATGTTGCTAGAGTTACTGCTCGTTCCTGATCTTAATTTAATGCTTTCTGATTCACTTTACTTCAGAGGCATGTTCTTGTGATTATCTGAGGATATGTAATCACATTTTTTTCTTTCACTATAAAAATTGAAGGTAAATGAAGAAAAATTGGGTACATTTTTGAACCAGCACTGTGTGTGAAATGGCTCCCTCCCTCACTCACTGCCTATTTACTGTGTAGACAGTCTTGTATAAAGGAGATAAAGGACTAAATTCAGACAGCTGTTACAAAAACAAATCGAAATTACCTGCCGAACTGAGGCACAAAAATCTTAAAGCAGAAGTATTCAATAATTTTTCTGTATTACATACAGCTCTCTGAAGTTCCTTTTGGTTTAATTAATGAGTATTGACCGCATGTCCTGATGCATAACCATCCTGAAAGATGATTATTTTCCTTCAACCAGTGTATTTTATTCCTCTTATGTTTCTTATAGCACATCATTTTGCAATTCATTTTTTTAATTGATTAATGAGACACATCTTAACTTTTAACTGCTTGGTTACGCAAAAATTGTCTAATGTTCATGAGACAAGTTCCTGTTATCACTTACATTATAGCAGCTATAATCAGTCATTCCGTCACCAGTTTCTTTTTATTCTCTTTTTTTTTCCCCTCTTGAATTTGATGAGAATAAAAGCAGTTTATGTTACAGAGAAATAGGAAAGAGCAAAGCCCTGTCCTAAAGACGTTCCCATGTCGGAAAACTTGCTGACCATTACAAAGTGTTGACACTGGAGACTCCTTCCATAAATCTTAAATAAACGATTATGAAATAAACAAAGGGAAAACATTTTTACCACATCAATATAGGCTGAAAGTGTGTATGTGTTTAATTTGTTATACAAGTGATATAACTTGGCCTAGTGTTAAAATGATTGGCCTATTTTGTAACTTTAAAAGCTAACAGTGTAAAAACTCATTATAAAGTAAAACAGGAAAGCACTCGTGAACATCCTCATCGTTCAGAATGAGCTGAATTTTGTGTGTTTATACTGTTAAAACTCTGCTTTCAAGAAGTTGAATGGCTAAGCGTGTTGAAAGTGATGTACAGGATTTTGAGGATTTTTTTTACGTGAGTATTGGGGCTAAAAAAAAAACATTCAAATCTCCTCCTGTTTAACTGAGAGAACTAATCTGGACACATCTTACCTAATGCTCCTTTAAGCTTTCCAAAAGAACATTTATTCTCAAAATGTTACGTGAATAAAAAAAAAAAAAGTAATTATAGGGTAATTTAGCCATTCGAAATAACCTTTCATGTGAAAGCATTATGTTGGCATTTTCATTTGAGAGGGAGAGCTTACATGATGGTGGTGGTGATCATGACTGTATATAATTTCATCTCTGCACTCTACATAAAAATGAGAACATTTCAGAGTTAAAAAAAAGTTTAAAGTACTTTGTCACCAGGCAATCTGAGCTCAAACTACACTGATTTAAATTATGTAAATGATCATTGAATCATGCTTAATGGGGAATCTGTGTGTTTGTCTTTAATACCTGTCTTATCTGCTTGGTGGGGTCTCTTACTTTTCCTCATCTGTCCTTTTTTTTTTTTTCTTTTTCTTTTTTTTTTGGGCATTTTCTTATGGTGTCCTTTGTTCTATGTCCCTCTGAGATAGAACGGACTGTAATTTATGACAGAAACTCGCTTCCCCTCCCCAGTGTCAGGAAGGTAAGTGGGGTACAAAGAGTTGCATCTGGGACAAAAGCGGCTGCTGGAGTTGTACACGCAATCCCCTCACTAGCTGCCTGGTTAATTAGAGCGCCGATCCCCTGGAGAAGCCTGTTCCTGCATAGAGCAAATCTGGCCTACTCCATCATTCGGCCTGTCCATGTTTACACAGTCGAGTCCAAACACACCTCACTGACTTAACCAATAACTGACTTAACTAATTGACACATGGAAGAGTGGAGGATGTGCCCGGCAGGATGAGAAAGACAGGACCACTATGTATTCAAATAACAACCTAGATATTGTCCACAGTCTGTCTTTTTAGAGGCCAAGGACCTCCCCCCCCAAAAAAATTAATCATACAGACCAAACTGTAAGTTGTTGAGGTGTGAAACTTGATATTAATCCCTCCCACTACTTAGTCAAGCAAGATGGGCCCAATCGGACCATTAATCTCTGGCCAGTTAGATTTTTTGCTAATTTGCATAATGTGAAAAATACATGTTTGCGAACTTATCGTTGGATTCTTTGGCTTCAAAAATTGGTGTCAAACTACTCGGTAGAATCAGAAACGTAATAATTAACCAAAGACATGTTGACTTTTTTAATGCTCTGGCCACCACAGTCTGTTCAACAGCTGTAGGTCTTGATCGGTTGCATGGATTCACATGAGGCTTGGAAGGTATATACAGGACAAGAGTTTGAAGTCACTTGTAAAGGTTTGTCATGGTTGTACATAGATGGTGGTGCTAAGGTCAGACAACTTTCAAGAAATTCGGTGTACTGCAGTGGCGGTCTCATCTGTAATAGGATTTCCAATAAGGACTTGGCTACTTCGAAAAACATGGCCACCATCAGCCAGTCAGATTTCAGCAGGCATTTGATTTGATTAGCATTGAGCTAATCAGAAAACTTGAAGTACCTTGGCAAGGACCAGCTACTGGGGAGATATTTGCAATGGATGTTTGGACCCCACAGATCGCTGCTTGCTTGTGTTTTTGCTATGTTGTTAGCATATGGTTTATAAGTGAAAGTAACATTCTAGTATTTATATTAGAAAATGTGAATCAAACAAGAGTAACAAAGCATTCAAGTCAAACATTACACCTATATACAAACGTATATGTTTGATGAAAAATAAAACCTTTAAGATTGGGCTATGGAATTTCTTATAGCTGCTGGATGCAAGGTTTGAGGAATTAGCTCGACCATTGTAGACATCTGTTGTCTTTAAGTAGACTTGACACTGGAATAATTCACACATTTAGGCCAAATCCGAAATGCCTTTCTGTTTACTTTTTAAGCCCCCTATATAGGGTACAACATAATGGTTTATCCATGTAGTGCGATCTTTGTGCAAAAGCATGGCATATAAGCATGCCGTATATATCTAAGCATTATACCGTGGTCTGTCTGAATACTTGATTCTGATTGGCTGGAAGGTGTGCGTTCAAACCGTATAATGCAATGGTAGTTTCAGTCAGTTTAATTACTGTTCTAAAATAATCCGTTGCTTATAAACAACTGTAACCATAACCTGAACTAACTGTTGTATAAGGCATGCATATATTTAGATTTTTTCAGTCATGTAAATAACATTCATAAAAAAATGAATGAAAAATACATCTGATTTTACACATTAAAATGTTCTTTCTTAAAATATTTTTATTTTAGGAGTACTTAATGTTATTCCTTTATACTGACAGTCCTAATCAGTCCCTCCCTAATCAGGAGCTTGTAATTTTTCAAAATTACAGCCGATTTGGGCCAAGACCCATCATGTGATATCACCACACACATTCAGCCAAAGCCCTCTTCAATTCACATGTGTCGAACATGAGTACAGCTAAAAGGTCTCATTTACCAACAAAGATCACTGTGAACAACCGTGCAAAACAATTTCGTGCAATTTCACCAAATTCAAGTAGTTGTTTTTTTAAAGAAAATAAAAAAAAAACCACGCAGCAAAATCAGGTATTTTTGGCTGCAACAATCACGATCTCAGAGAAATACAGTACGGACTGCCAAATGGAAATGCATTATATTTAAATAATACAGGGCGTAATGATAATAATATACTAGGCTATAGAAATGAAACATTTTAGAGGTAGAAATAATCATCACATAGTGGCCTCGAGAATCGTGAGGTTCCTACCTCCTATAAATTTTTACTACTTTTTAGAACAAAAAATGGTAAATTTCTTCTGTTTTAGCTCAACAATATCTCACAGGTTCGCTCTCTCCCGAGATTTAAAAGCTCTTGAAAACAAAATCAGAGATGTGTAAATAATAGATCAGAGCACCCGTAGTGACAACTTCTGCAGTGTAGAAAGGGCATGATGATTGATGAACACGCTCCTCTTCCCATTACTACCATTACCATTTATAGTAAAGTGCACCACTAAGGCTGATCTGGCAACATGGCACGCAGGAGAAGGAAGATAAATGTGTTTGCATGTTTTCTGCTTTAATTGTTGGTGAGAGGGTCTTACATGCTTAATGCTCACTTCTCTAGGATATTGTAGAAGACTTTAATGAGGAGCATGAATGCCTGTTACAGAACCTTTAGCACAAACACCTGCATTCAGGTGCTCTGGAAGATTTCCACCAATTTCTGATCAAATGAAATCTCTTCTCCTTGCCTCATCTTCTCTTCACCTTTTCTTTTCATCTTCACTTCACCTTCTCATCTTCTCTTCACCTTCTCTTCTTTTCATCTTCACTTCACCTTCTCATTTTCTCTTCACCTTCTCTTCTCTTCACCTCTTCACCTTCTCTTCATCTTCTCTTCACCTCCTCTTTGTCTTCTCTTCACCTCTTCACCTTCTCTGCGTCTTCTCTTCACCTTCTCTTTGTCTTCTCTTCACCTTCTCTTCGTCTTCTCTTCGTCTTCTCTTCACCTCTTCACCTTCTCTTTGTCTTCTCTTCACCTTCTCTTCGTCTTCTCTTCACCTTCTCTTTGTCTTCTCTTCACCTTCTCTTCGTCTTCTCTTCACTTTCTCTTTGTCTTCTCTTTGTCTTCTCTTTGTCTTCTCTTTGTCTTCTCTTTGTCTTCTCTTCGTCTTCTCTTCACCTCTTCACCTTCTTTTTGTCTTTTCATCTTCTCTTCGTCTTCTCTTCACCTCCTCTTCGTCCTCTCTTCACCTTCTCTTCGTCTTCTTTTCACCTTCTCTTCATCTTCTCTTCACTGTCTCTTCACCTCCTCTTCTCTTCTCATCTTCTCTTCACCTTCTCTTCTCTTCACCTTCTCTTCGTCTTCTCTTCACCTTCTCTTCTCCTTGCCTCCTCTTCATCTTCTCTTCACTTTCTCTTCACCTCCTCTTCTCTTCTCTTCTTCTTGCCTCCTCTTCTCTTCACCTTCTCTTCTCTTCACCTTGTCTTCTCTTCACTTTCTCTTCATCTTCTCTTATATTCGTCTTCTCTTCATCTTTTCACCATCTCTTCTGTCTTTTCTCATTCTTCTCTTCTCATTCTTTTCTTTAGGGCGGCTGTGGCTCAGGTGGTAGATGTGGTTGTCCGCTAATCATGGGCTTGGCGGTTTGATTCCCGGCCCACATGCTGAAGGGTTGGGCATGACACTGAACCCCAAGTTGCTCCGATGGTAGGCTAGCCCCTTGCAGAGCTACCGTTGAGGTGTGTGTGTGAGAATGGGTGTATGAGAAACAGTGAAAAGCGCTTTGTAGAACCTCTCATCCTTCTCATATTGTCTCTTCTCTTTGTCTTCTCTCAGTCTTCTCTTAGCCTTTTTCCCACTCTTACTCTTCTTCTTATTTTCTTAATCTTCTCATTGCCTTCCACCTTTCTCTCCTCTTCGTCTTCTCTTGCCTAATTCTTCTGTTCGCTTTGCTTCTCGTGTCTTGTGTCATTGTCTTCCGTTTGTCTCTCCTCTCCTCTGTATGACTTTGTTTGCATGCACTATTGTTTTCATGTCAGATTCTCCTTTTGTGAAGATTTAAAGGAAATGCAAAAAGTTTTAACAGCATTAGCGTGTGGACGCTCTGTGGCAGGTGGCATGCTATTGAAAATGGGCTGTGTGTGTTGGCAATTATGTGACCTCCTGCCTCTATTTGTGGAACGCACAAGCACAATGGGGATGATCTGATTTATTTGTAGGTGCGAGTCTGACTGGGGTTATGTTGAGCAGTGAGCTCGGTTACTGTTTTTCTGACCCAATTACTTACAACACAGCACCTAATCCTTTTAGTCGAGGCAGTGGACGTTTAGGGGTTGAAGCTTTTTCTAAAGCCCCTAACAATATGATGAACTTGATTGTGGTGTGAGCATAAGCGTTTGACTCGTATTTGGCAGCTATTCCCAGACATTTATTAGCATTACAATTAACCCTGCATTCTGCTATAATGGGTATATACTGTATATGAAATACTTAAGGGTTGTTTTGTTTTGTTTTGGTTTTTTTTAGCTGAATGGCATAAAAAGTAATTCTTGCCCTTCTGAATTGGACAAATGATTAAAGCAGATGCTAGCTCTCAGATGCGAACAATCCTGCCGTCACAAAAGCGTCTCCTGGCCTGCCGCTGATTCACAGCAGCTAGTGCCAGGAGTCTTTTTACATGCCCCTGCAAATTCGTGACCAATTACTTCGCCAATTTATTTCAGTCCGGATTTTTCCTAGCTTCAGCTCGGAATACATATGTAATACCACCGATGCGCATTTGCATACGTTAAAAGGGCGGCTGTTGATGTTTAATACAGCAATTAGTTTCCATTTTAATGAGCTCAGCATACAGAGAGTGAGAAACACCACATCCGTCTGGGGCTGTGTGCTTATATGGTGGCAGGAAGCTTAGGAAAATTACACTTGGTACAATTTGCTTTCTTTTTGACACATTTTTGTGTGTTAGTGCATGCTTTAATCTTCTCATGCTGCTAAGACTGAATCCGAACTCGATCTGAGCTACACTTGGAGAAAAAATGTCAATATGTCCTTACAAATGCAGATTTTAACAGTACTTCTTGCCTCTTATCAGGCTTTTCAAACAAGAGACCTGCTAAATCCATAAACTATTCAAGCCCTATTAAAATGGATAGGTTGATTTTATTGCCTCTTTAACACCACTCCGCTTGAAGTCACCTTGCCTAGCTTGTGGGTTTTATTGCTTCTGAGTGCATGGAAATGATGAACACTCGCTTGCAGGCCTAGCAACCAGCATAGGGAGGCTGGATTTTTCTGTTTGAATGGTTTTCCGGACGTATGTGATCGGTGTATTGAGTTCAGCACTGAGATTGAGTGCTGTGACCCTCGTCAAATGCTAACTATGTAATGGTTTCTTAAGCATATGCAATATTTCTCAAACTAGGGAGTGCACACATTAGAGTTTTCTTTTAGCCATGAAATAAAACTTTTAATGCTTATAGCGGTAGATTTTTTTTTTTTTTTTTTTTTTTTTTTTTTTTTTTAACCTTAGGATTTGATTGGCATTATAATAACCCTGTGAGGGTGATGTCTCACAATTACTGCCATCACATTTCTTATCTACCATGCAGTAATGATTACCTTTATCGTGTCTGCACCTTTTTATAGCTTATTTCTCTGATTTAAATGTCTAAAGACTTGCATGGCTATGAGACGCCCTAGTTTTTTATTATTACTTACTCTAAAAGAACTGAAGTCATGGAAAATTGCATTATAATTGCCAGAAGTCAAATCGAAGTCATGGACTTTTTCATTAACTTCAGTTTTGTCATTGCCCTTAAATATACTTCGTTTTTTGTTTAGTATATAAAGAAACATGCTACGATGTAACATTCGGGGTGTAACGATACATTCTGGTCACGATTTGACTCGACTCATGATACTGGCTTCACAATTTGATTCAGTTTGATTCTGTACAAAATTTTAATGAAGAGAAATGATGACTGAAAAAGCTCCAGTTTTATATCTGAATCATGAACGACGCAAAACAATATGCATATTTGTCTCTACAAAACTAAATTAAAGATACAAACAGGGGTTTAATATTGTAAACAAAATGTACCACAGGTTCACGTTATCTTAAAAATAAATGTATAAATTCTCCCCAAAATTTGACTGAATAAACAAAGTCTCTGACCTAGGTAACATGATCAGTGGAGCTCCGTAGCAGCATTTGAGGCATCATTTTACCAGAAATAGAGCTCCAAAGTCGGCTAAAATGCCTGGCTTCCGTGTTTGACTTCTCAAGTTCCATGTGGTATGGAAGCTATTTACTGATGAGAATGTGTTTGTGTAACCACATAACATATATGTGTCAGCCATCGTGATCCGGTGCTATCGGTCACTTCACAAGTGCAGATGATTCCCAGCACTGGTGCAGGCTCTCCATGAAAGAAACCGATCATATAACCAGCGAGCTCTCTATATACTTTAACTCTATGGGCTACACAGATTGGGTCGTCTGGTGAGCAAACATTGCAATTGCTTTAGATGCATAATTAATAGATAGCTGATTCCCTCAAGCTGAATCACTCATTTCCCCAGTGCACATTGACACATTTTTGCATTGCCCGAATATAACGTGTACGGACATTTGTTTAGAGAATAAATGTGCAGGATGAGAAAAGGAAAATCAGGAAAAAAATACATCGTTTTTTCAAGAAATCTTTCCGTGACAGTCATGTCAGGTGAAACGCCTCCTAGATTCGGTGTAATTTGTTTAAGCCCACTTAAATCACATCATCAGCATTGGATTAGAAACGCATGTAAAATACAATAGAAATGTAGTAAACAAACGCGAACGAGGTGAAATGCTCGATCAATCACTGATTGTTTGAAATTCTTTTGGGGAAAGAAGTGAATAGACTAAGCAAAATCACAGACACAGCATGATTACAGACTTGACACATGATAAAAATGGCAATCATGCATGGTGTTTCTTATGTACGGATCTTTCAGTGAGTGTCGTTATGTGTATGAGTAACAGTTTTATTCCTATAATGCTTCCCTGTGATATGTAAAGCTCAACCATAACAGTTTTATAAAAATAAAAGTTCATGATGGGGAGTAGAATTTGTTTTAGCTCGCTCATTCAATCTTGTGACCAACCTGATTAGATCTCTAAATCGTGTAAACGTTTGCAGTTCTGTGGCAAATGGAGGGTTTGTTAAGGAAAATATTGAAAAATGTTCTGGAAAAGAAATGTTAAGATTTTCACCTGAAAATAAAGCTCGGTTACAGGATACACTTGTGCGCGCCTGGAGGTGGTTGAATAGAGACATGTGCGAGAGAGTGGACACATGATCCATAATCCAGTCGCAGCTATCTGTAGTTTGGCAACGCCACTGCAGCAGGTCTCTACTAATAGCTCTATATTTCATTGCGGAAAGCACCCTGCCACAATCCAATTGATGAACGACTATGGCTCTTTCACCCCCAGCTTCCCCACTCACGGCCCACAACTCTCCCCCCCCCATGGTCCTCTCAGTGTTCATGTATGTTCCCTTCATCCATCTGACACAATTCTCTCTCTCTCTCTCTTTCTCTTTCTCATTCGCTCCTCAGTTTGACAAAGCATATGCCTACAGCATCCGACACATGTTTGGGAAGGAAGGGAAGCGAACAGACTACACGCCCTACAGCTGTATGAAGGTGATTTTATCCAATCCGCCCAGTCAAGGCGACTTCCACGGTGAGCAGAGTTCTTTTAAAAATGAATCACGATGTTCTTTTTTCGGAGGGAAAAAAAAAAAGCAGGATTATTTGGGATAAGGACCTGGTCAGATTTTTAGATTTTTTAAAAAACAAATCATTAATTAATTATGGCTCATATTGCAAACCAGAATGACTGGAATAATTATTTGAGAGTTACTTAAATATAGAATAAAACGCACAGAGGTGTGCGGCTATAGGAAAGTAATCGCTCGGGTGGTGTGGCTTGTCATGAAGTGTGGTTACCCTAAAGTCGATTATTTTTCAATACCCGGACGTCCCAAATGTTTTATGTCTCATATCCCACAGCAATTTTACAATTTGGAATTTATCAATGAGCGGCACGTTATCTGTTCATAGTGACGTTAGTTCCTGTTTTTCACTTATATTATAGCAGCTATAAACAGTCGTTCCTTCCTCAGCATCTCCTTACAGCAAACTTCACAAAAAATGACAAGTTTCTCTTTAAGTAACAACCTACTGGACCAGGCGCATTAATATATTAACCTGTGATTTGAATAACAGACTGCACTACAGAGCTGCTTTTATCGACAACTAATCAAAATCTTCTGATTGATCAGTATCTAGAATTCAACAGCTCTGTGGTATAAACTGTTCTAACTTCAGCCAGTCTAATGTGTGTGTTTCTTCTGTCATTCTCACATCCTCCTCTCAGGATGTCCATTCCGCCACGCTGACCCAGAGCTGCTGAAGCAGAAGCTGCAGTCATATAAACTCTCTCCCGGTGGGATTATGCAGGTGGGTGTACACACACACACACACACACACACACACCTGTGTCATATTGGGACATTGGACACAGCATAAAGGCGGCTGTCCATTATATGAATACTCCAGTGGCTGTAAAGCAGAGCTCAATGTTATTTGGAGCTGTAACAAGTTTGAGTTTGTTCGACTGAAAATAACGCACTAGGGTGTTTGTTCTGCAGCCGAAAAGCATCTTCACAAGGACCTGATTTTACAAGCGCAATGAAATGAACTTGGGTGTAACTGTAAACAAGAAAGCACCAATCTGTCCTGATTCATTTTGTTAACCCGCTGTTCACGTATGTCCTGGCACTTTTATCACTTTCACCCAAGTAATATAAAGTGAATTTATGAGCACTTTAAGAATGGGTCATAAACATTTTTAGTTGTCGTTAGCCAAAGCCTGTGTTTGCAAGTTAAATAGCTTTGGTTAGTGTGACAAAATCCAACAGACAAGATGGCAGATTTTACTCTGGCTATAAGTGTAATGTACGTTTTAAAGGAAGTCATCAGACGCTATTTACAGTTAATAACTATTAACAATCAGACACTAATCTGGCCTTAGTCATTTGTATAGGTTCTGGATATTGATCATTATTAGTGATGCACTGGAAAAAAAAAAAAACACTTTTGTTAATGATGTAGTCAGTCCTAAAGTTGTAGGCCAAAACTAAGCTGAAAATAAACATTCTAAAAATAATTTTCGTCTTCTCTACAATAACAGCATGTAACACCGTTTCTCATACAGCTACTGTCGATTTTGCTTTAAGAACCTGGGCGTAAACACCAAGCAGTAACAACAAAGCAACGAGGCTCAAAATCTCATTTTGTCTGTTGTCATCAACTACAGAGAGCAGTCAGTCATCCAACTGCTGTGAAGCGATGAATGCTATTATTTTGTAGTTATACTTCACAATTTGGCGCAGAAATGTATGAATTTTTTTCAAAAACTATGGTGACAGATGGCGTCAGTGTGCTAGCACTGATTTTCCTTTTTTTTTTTGCTTCTGTTTTGTCATATCCTGCATATTGAACAGGTTGCTGTGTTGTCAAGTGGTGTATGAAACCCTGGAGAAGTCCTTGTGTGTTGGACCCCCTCTTGATACTTGGCATGAACAGTGATTATAAATCGTTTGTCTAATGTTCCTCACAGGAACCATGAAATGGTTCTGAACACGTCTACGCTGAGTGGTGCAGGAGAACAAAGGAAACAAACAGCATTATTAATCACGGTCCAGTTTTCATTAGGGTTCAAATTATTTGGAAAATGTTCGATTTGATACTTTTATAGGTCGTTTTATTTTATTTTTTCCGGTGGCTGAAAATAATATTTCTTTCCTGATGATGGGTTTTCAGTTTAAATAATATTTTAACACGTTTTTGAAAATGATTTGATCTGCTGTAATAAGAATTCTGAAAATATCAATACAGTAAGCTACAGGTGCATCAAAAAAAAAAATAATATCGTGGAAAAGTTCGTTTTTAATTCAATTCATTTTTAAAAGTTTTAAATTAATTCAAAAAGTAGAACTTCCATATATTGTAGATTCATTACACATAAAGTGAAATATTTCAAGTCTTCTTTTTTTTTTTTTTTTTTTTTGTTTATTTTAATCTTGATGATTACGGCTTACAGCTCACGGAAATCAAAAATCCGGTATCTCAATGATAATTTCAGCCCTTTTTAATTCTGTGTGACCTACTGTTTTAAACCCAGTGATTTAAAGCGGACATTTGGCAGCTTTTAAGACCTGAAATTATGCTGTAGCGCATAAGCAATGGACTGAGGTCACTGGTTATTACTGGAATGTTCTGATGTAGTTATGGGCCTCAGACACCAGTGTATTTAATGGACTGATGAAAATTAGCCTATTAAAGCTCGGTCTTAAAAATATATACATTCATAGTGCCATGAAGAAAGTTTGCTCAAGTCCCTTTTTTTTTTTTATCACATCTTATTATGAAAACTTGGAAGTTTGGTGTTTTTTAAAAGGGGAGAATTTTTATTTCAGGATTATACCCACGTAAATGGAAGTAGTAATTTTTCTGGATAAGCATGAAAGGCTGAGGATTAATTTGGCACTGCTAACCTCTACCAAATTGATATTGGGGAGGGGGAAAGGATTTATGTGGTATTTTTAACGGCGAACAAGTCATAAATTGATTAGGTAGCGCACCGGGCAAGTAAAAGTACCAGTGTGCTGCCCAGTCTCATGGTTCAGTTGCTTGGAAGCCTAATTGGCCAGGCTGAAAAGTGGTAGGTAAGGTAATGTAATAGCATATGCACAGCTGGTTATATTCACAGATATTAAGGAAGACTAATGGAAAAGAAAGCATTTAGGATCTTTATCCATTTCTATCAAAGTTTCTAACGTTCCACATGGTGTTTTTGTGTCTGCGGAAAAAAAAAGTCAGGATGTTGATGGTGAATGTTTTGTCGATGCGATTTAGTGTTCTGTCCTCGTATTGCACATTTAATGATATTACATGAGGATTAGTTGGGTTAGTATCTTTATTTTCTCTTTATATGTGTAACCACGAGGTGACTGAGTTATATGACAGGTTTGCACCAAACTTTATTTTTGTTTATCTCGGTTTTAGCATTTCCAAAACCCGCATCTTGGAGGAAGACACTATCTGCCCTCTTTCATGTATATGAATTTACAGATGCCTATTATTGGCCAGTGTTGCTGCGATCGACACGGGAGAGACAGTATGACGTCCCTCCCACTCAGAGAGCGCGACCAATTTGGCCAATCTCGTACTCCTGGCCATGGATGGCTGTGGTATCATCGGGATTTGAGCTCATCATCTCCTGATGATAGGGTGAACACTTCTGCTGTTCTGTTTGAGAACCCTAAAAGCTGCATGCTTCTGATGTAGAAAAGATCATCTGTGATCTACAAGCTCTAACTAAACCACTTAATGGGGGAAAAAAATTGTTCTAGCATTAGCCAGATGTGTGTAGTGCAGCAGGCAGTGGGAACATTTAGCACACACTATAGTTACAGAATTGAGGTGTGTAATGTGAGGCATTTTAAATTTAAACATGCATACCAAATAAAAACATTTGGTTTTTTGAAGGTTGATGGGAAGTAGAAGTTTTTTTTTGTTTGTTTTTTTTTTTCCTTTTGCCTTTGGTTGTTAAACCTACATCAAGCAACTATCAATAAAAACTAATTTCCCAGAGTACTGATTTTCCCACCCCACATGTTATACAACTAATAGTGGCTCAGAATGTTTCTCTACATAAAGATACCATTTCATTCAGGAAGGGAAGTTCTCCCAGTCTTTCAACAGAAAGTCTCGCAGTGTGTCTAAATGAATCCTACGCACTTTTCTTAGATAAATGAAGATCTCCTGCATATCTCGTGCTGGCCATCTTGCAGTGAGGCTGAGAGGAAACAGGGTGGAGAGCGCTTGCTTAGTTTGACAAGTCAGCCCATAAGCTGCACGTTCGCCGTCAAATTAAATTCACTATTAGTTCAGTGACCTGAGCAGCCCCTCGTAGTCCGAGAACCTGAGACCTGTGGATTTGAGGCCGCAAGCTCTCACTGCAGCACTCAGCCCAGTGCACTGGATAATTAAAAACTGCTGCAAATGTGAGAGTGGTGATTAAAATGCCGAACAGCAGCCGTCTCAGTCACCCTGTCTGGTGCCAAAGTGACACCAGAGGCCAGAAGGAGCAGACGCCAGCTGGTGTGAAGAAGCGCAGGGGCGCAGAATTAACCTCTCTCTCACTCTGTGAGTGAGCACCCAACACGGTGTGACTCTCACCTCTGGAGGTGTTGAAGGACTTGAGAATCCCACGTGCTATTTATAGTGCGAGGGAGGAAGGAGAGGAAGGCAAATAGGAAAAAAAAAAATCATATGTTTAGTCCTTGCAGTTCATTTTGAGAGGGATGTAATTAACGAATTTGATGAATTAGGGTCATTTCTGTTCTTTACAGCCAATGATTTCTAGTCAAACGCATTGCCATATGTCAGATAGGACGAACATGGGGTGGGTACAGATGTTTGCACTGAATCCTGATCATAGGGCTATTCTCACAAAACAGAAACTTATAATGGTGCTATCACTGCTAAATGCAGTAATTCTCATAATCCTTCCTTTTCATGCTCACTGTAGTTTCTAGATTCATTATAGTGCACAAGTATGAGGGTTATTTTAGCACACATTCTCAAATCTAATGCTGCATTTGACTTGGAAGTGGGAAATCCAAACTCAGAATTGGGTCATTTTTGACACTCGAAAAAACATGGACGCCTTCATGTTTATTTTTTTTTACTGTGATGAGTGATGTATATTTACATTTTCAACTCAGTGAACTGTATTGTCAATATTATAGATGTAACAAGCTAATTTGTCTGTTGATTAAAGCAAATACTTGAGTATAACTCATTTAAAATAAGGAAGTGCTACTTTGTTTACTGTTAATGCTGTGAGCAGAAATGTCGATTTGACGTCATTTGCTAAATTCACGGCCGTGGAGGACGTCCTGGTTTTCCGAGTGGCAGTTCCAAGTCGAGGGGGCGTTTTCTTTGGGGGTTTTTTCTAGTCTGAGGTCCGAGTTACGAGTTTTAGTCCAGCTCATTTACACCCAGTCATTTCCTGCATCATGTATCTGCACATGAGATTTTAACCACGTATATTTACACTTGTCGTCGGGTTTCTCGTGTACAGTTATCCGGATTGAAATCTGATTGCTGCGTCTTGTGTCTGTAAATATCTTTCACTAAAGTCGTAGGCAGTTTATTATGATGTCCAGTGTAATATTTAAAAAAAAAAAAAAAAGTTTTGCTATGATGGCTAGGACTACAATTGCTATAACAGCTTTAGGACTGCAATTGCCACACACAGTTTTGCACTCAAGTCTCCAGCAGTAAACATTTAATAAGTTCAACAAAAGAGACTTCATGTTAAAACTGGAATGAATTTCCTGGTTGCATAATTGCACTTTTTGACCATGTAGTACACAGTTATAGATGGGAATTATTTATAATCGTACTAATCGTTGTTACGCAGATGAGGACGGGTTCCCTTTTGAGTCTGGTTCCTCTCAAGGTTTCTTCCACATATCGTTTCAGGGAGTTTTTTTTTTTTAATTTATTTTTCTCCTGTAACGGTCACCTCTGGCTTGCTTATTAGGGTTAAATTTTTCAATTTAAAATGTATATCCTGAATCGATACATTTCTGTGAAGCTGCTTTGTGACAATGTCCATTGTTAAAGGTGCTGTATAAATCCAATTGAATTGAATTTTGTTGTATAAAGTAAGCTTATACACTGGCTGTTTATAAATCCAAACATTCCTGCAGATTGCAGTTAAATTCGCAGTTATTTATTTTTTTATTTTTTTATTTTTTCCATTCAAAATTTGCACTGCAAAGATTTTTGTGCTTTTTTTTGCGGAAAACTACTTGAATTGGTGAAACTGCAATAGCAAAAAAATAAATAAAAAATTCCCAGTGATGTTTGTTGGTAAATGGGACCTTTTTGCTGTACATATGTTCGATTCATGTGAATCGAAGAGGGCTTTGGCTAAATGCCCATTGTGATGTCACATGACGACGGTGTTCCCGGTGGCACCAGTGTTTTGGCCACAGACATGATATCACTTGCCCACCACGGCACCGCCCCCACCATCGTTTCATTTAGTTCGGTTAGAGAACAGACGCAACAATTAAAAACCGAACACGTCTGCTCAATTCAGCACGAGCCGAACGAGTCAGAGTCTCAGCGCAGATCGGCAGGAGTCAGATTTCATTTAGCATGAGTGAGAGTGAGACGAGCTGACTGACAACACGATGGCAACCCATGAATCTGTTTGGACAAAAAGATTACTTCCATCCTGAATAAAACCATGTTCGCATCAAGCATCTGCTTGAACTTGCTTTGTTTGTAATCATGTTGTAAAAATGAGGCCGCAGCACACAGCCTTAAAGTACTCCACTCTGATATACGAGATTAGATGTGGGATGCGGGGCTTTACGTGATCTCCAGCCTCTATCTGTTCTCCATCTCCATCTAACTGCTCACGGTTCATGCCAACGCCACACGTAATACATTTCAGCATATGTCGTTATGTTGCTCAGCCGGAATGCTCTGAATTCCTGTTGGGAATACATGTGAAACAACGCTCCCTCCAGGAACACTGTAAGGATGTTCTACACAGCATTAAACACTGATCATGCGTTCTCATTTCAGCTTTTTAATATTTCTTTATAATTATGCAGAGTTCATTGTTGGGTTTTGAAGTTGTCATTTAGCTAGGAATAAATTGTACATTGCAAAACTTGTCCTTTATGTCAAAGAGCAATTTAAAGGCAATGGACTGCTTAACGGTTCAACCCTCGGTTCTCTTTCTGTCTCTTTCTGTTATTCTCACAGATTTTGGACCTTGTCAAGGGAATGCACTATCAGCTGGCCTGCCAGAAGTACTTTGAACTGACACACAATGTAAGCATGCCTTTTTACTCTGACTCGCTTTCTGTTTTTCGGCAGCTCTGGGACGACCATGTAATTCATCCAGAGTGGTTCCACCCTGTCTGGCCGCTGTAATCACATCCGTCATTATCTGTCACAGCTGCTTTATTTTTATGGGTTTATTAGAGCACTTGGGATTGAATTACATCTGTGTGATTTTTTTTTATTTTTATTTGATCTAATGCGTTTTAGCTAGGGCTGCAATTAACGATTATTTTGATAATTCTGTCGATTGTTTCTTTGATTGATCGATCGGTTGGATTAAAAGGCCAATTTTTTCCCCCTGTGTTTAAAAACAAACAAACAAACAAAAAACGTTTTCACATTCTTGCCAACGTTTTCCTTCAAACATTGTGCAAATTGAAAGCTATATATAAAAAAAAAAAGCTTTTGAATGTATCTATGTGGGCTATGCTATACATTGTGCAAAGGTTTTTAAAAAATATTATATTTTGGAAAAAAAAAACAACAACTGATTGTCCACGAGCTTTAAAGCAGAAGTTAAGTCACTATATTAAAATGCTAGAAAAAGAAAAACAACACACAGACTAAGTGTTAACTGGTAAGAGGTTGAATGTTCTGCAGTAACACACATTCACTCGTCTGAACACAGTAACATGTTCCTTTATTCTGTAAATGTATAAGACTTCTTCAGTGAAATTTAATGGAGACTATCTTTCTGTCAGGACGAGGCTTTATGTAAAAGTGAAATACTGGTGTGAATTTCTAACATTTACAGATACGGATATAAAGGTAAAAATGTCATTTCTGCGCTGAAGAAAACATGTCTGGAACACATTAACAGCACGTGCATATGTCGCAGCATCTGACGCGACGAGCCACGTTAATACACTCCCGAGTTTGTTTGAAGCGCTTAATATAAAACATCCTCTTGTTTTGGACGACCTGGATCGTGCGCTTTTCCCCCAGCAGCTCACTCTGTGACCTCCGCTGTTTTTCCACATATGTTTTATTATCGTGATGTGAAGTCACTGACTGGGGTTATCCACAGTGACGTCACAGACCCGACTAATCCTTAACGAAATTCCGTGTCGATGATTTTTAATTATTGATTTTATCGATTAGTTGTTGCAGCCCAAGATTTAGCATCAGACCTTTTGACTCGGCAGTTTGGGTCATGCCAAAACATTCAAAATGCTTCATATTCTGTTGCTTGGATGGGCAAAATTGTTAAACAAGCAAGAACAGGGTTGACTGGATGCTGAATTTGGTAGGTCGTTTCTCTATTCTATGAGAAGCAGCTGTTGTTGTTTTTGTTGTGTTTTTTTCTTTTCTTTTCAGAGTTCAGTAATGCATACTATAAAGCGAGGCATGAAAGCTGCAGATTTGTGGGTCACAGCCAGTGGGAAAGCAAATGAATGAATAAACATTTCACTGTGTGCTGATTTCTTGTGGTGTTTCAGCCCCTGCTGTGCTCCTGGTATTTAGACATAAAGCTGTGAAGACCATGTTGATGCGACACAATCCCCCAACACACACACACTCAGAAAAGTTCCCAAACTGTGTCAGTCAGGATTAGCGGTGTCCTGTCCCTCCACTCAGAAGGCAGGCTCCCGGTTGACAGGTTATGGACAAAAATACGTGCGGATACCTGAGCTGAGCAAACGGCTTGGTGACAAGTTAATTTAAGTGAAAAGGAGCGAATCTTTGATATGAAAGCGAGAGCTAAACTGTTCAAATGCTTGTCATTACTGTCACGTAAGATGCGTTTGAGGCTTAGTGATGAAGGGAAATATCCTTGGTATAGTGCCAAAAGGTTAAACAAGTCATCAGTGTGCAGGCCAGAGACTTTTCAAGCTTATTTAAAAAAAAAAAAAAAAAAACCTTCCTAAAATGGATAAAATGTGTCTGGGCTGTGTGTTTGAGCTGATTCACATACAGGGACAATACGGTATGTAAGGAATAAAACACAATACAAGGAAAATGAATTACAATGTGGAAACTTTACTTCCCCACTTTTGATCCTTTTTTTTGTAATAGTATCTAAAACATCAGTGTTTCACTGATCCATGATCAAACGTCCATGATTACACTGATAAATTATTAGAAGTGACACGTATGAACATCCACGAAACAAAATTCACTTTTGCATGAGGCATAAATTACGAGTGACCGTCCGACCGTCCCTGTGATCAACTGTTACTATAGAAATGCTAACATATTATAAAATTGCATCAGTATATGCCTGCAGTTGGCCCTACAGCTGTCAGTCAGTATTTTTGTGATTGTTGCAGCCAAAAATGCTTGATTTTTCTGCAGCTTTTATAAAAACTTGCGATGCAACTTGCAGAGTTTTTTGTGCTTCTTTTTTTTTTACTTGAATTGGCGAAATTACAAGTGCACAAAGTTTTGCACGGGTTTTTCCTAAGGGATACTTGGTAATGTTTGACACCCGTGAAACTGAATGCACGTTGTGATGACGTTACATTACTCATCTCAACCCAAATCTGTGGTATTTTTTATTTTTATTTTGTTTTAATTGTAAGCTCCTGTGAGTATTTTGGAGTTTCCATTATTTTGTGTCTGTTTACACAAACTCCTAGAGGGACTGAGCTGTGCTATTAAAGGAATTGACCACATTCTGGGCAATTGAGAATTAAACAGCACTGTGGTATAAAATGTAGCTTAATTCACAAATCAAGTGCTTTTGGCATTTGGTGATGCCAACCATTGCCATTGAGTACATCATGGTAATGTGGAAATGTGTCAGGTCTCTATCCCCTAACTCAAGGAAATGTAATCACAGCTCATTACTGTGGTGTAATTCACATTTTTTTAGCACTTTAAATTGAATGTGTTTTAAAAGCCCTGATCTATGGCCCCAGAACCCTCTTGATGGCCCCACCCGCTCTCGGTGTCATTGATTAGATTGAACTGCTTATAATGTATAACAATGAAAACAGCAGTGCCTCTGTGAACCACAGAACCTCTTTAGCAGCTGATGACTAATGGCCAAACAATGTGAACAACTTATCTTCCTCCTAAATTAAAAAACAGCCCTCCTGATGAACAGCCTAACAGGGCTTGAATGATGAGTTGTCTGTTCCCGCAGACAGTGAAACGCACATATATCTGAAAGTCAGGTGTCATATATTAAGCCGGTTGTATGAAAAGACATCACTGACATTAATGTGCACAATAAAGCATACTTATTGATGCATCAATAGATTCCCTGCCCCCTTTCCACCCACCGTCTGATTTGATATGCCGGAGTCATCACAGGCATAAAGACACGCTTGTTAGGCCACGTGGTGGGACTTTAATCACCGCCATATGTCCCACCTGCTACCACAGTCGCCAGTTAGAACGGATAGCTCACCGCCATTCCTCCCGCCCCGGCAGCATTTATTAAAGGTCAAAATGTAATACTTCACAGATGAAATATTTACACAAGGGCAATATATCAAGCGCTGGAGAGAGTAATGAAAAGGCAGCCAGGAGGTTTGGAGGCATTGCAGTTCCCCTCCTTGCTACAAAGCAACGTGGAACACGATCTCACTCCAAAATTCGTCCGGATTGATTCATCCTTATGCATTTTTTATTCATCACCGAGACTGTGCTTCAGTTTAGTTTCACGCTAAAGTAGGGGATCCCAACATTTTAGTCAGATGAAACTTGCACCATGAAACCCAAAGTATACTTGAAATTTGAGGTAGGCTCTTTTTAGCAGATTTCTTTTCACTTAGTGAAATATATGATCATTCCTGTTTTTCATCATTTTTTAAATACAGTTTTAGCTTCTCACTGCTTTTTTTCCCTCAGTCTTAACTTTCTTAGCCAGTTCCCGCCTACCAGTTAAGTCTCCCCATCATACAACAGATACCAGTTGGAAAGGGTGAAGGCTTTCATGTCCTTCCTCCGAGACATGTGAAGCCACCCTCTGCGTCTTTTGGAACTGCTGCTCATGCTAGGTCATCGTGCAGTGTAACACTCTGAGGAAAGTGCTATCAGCCCTTTTCTGCATACATGAAGTCACACACGCTCGTGATTAGCTAGTGATTGACATTGGAGAGAGAGTATGCCATCCCTCCCACCCAAAGAGCATGACCAGATTTGCTCCCTTGACTCCTGGCCATGCATGGCTGTGGCATTCATCTATTTTTGAAAAGCCTGCTCTAAAGCGTTAACCCTGGAATGGATCTGTATGTAAGGGATCATTCAGCTTTGCTCTTAAACAACATTGTTGACTTGGCCACTGTAAATGATTATTTTGTCCTCTGGGAGATATGTAAATATCTTACGTAGCTTCTGAAGGGCAGTACTAAATTAAAAAAATAAGATCTTTAAACAAAATAATAACAATTTACACTGATCGTCCTGTTCAAAAGTTTACATCCCTCTGGCTTTTAATGTATCATGTTGCCTTCTTGAGCATCAGTGATTGCCGGCACCTTATGTAATAGTCGTGTACGAGGTCCTGAGTTGTCCTCGGTGTGAAAAGATGGATCTCAACGTCATATAGTCACTGTTGGAAAGGGGTTAAATATGCAGAAGATGCTGGAAAAGTAAAGAATGTGCAGGACCTGGAGGATTTTTCTGGAGAACAGTGGGCAGTTTAACTGCTCACGACAAACAAGGGACTCATGAACAACTATCACAAAACATAAACACAGTCGTGGATCATGCAGGTGACGACACACTATATTAAGAATCAATTTTTATAAATTCAGCTGTTCTCTTGTCTTGTGGACTATATATAAACATGTGCCATGTGAAATAGCTTATTCAGGACAGTACTAAATAAAAATTAACATGGGATTGTTATGATCCCTCTTATTTTGTTAAATGTACTAAGATTCTACAAGGGGTATGTAAACTTTTGGACACAGCTGTGCAGGGCCCCGGTGATGTTCTAACAGTTCACATGCAGGTAAACTGTCTACTTCCCTTTGCTTTAAACAATGGATAAGGTCTCCAGTCTCCAGACAAGGCAGCACAGTGGGAATGTTCAGTGTAACTTCAAAGTACATCAGGCTTGTAGAAAGGTGGAAAGGAGGTCAGAGCATGTCTTCTTCACTTTGCAAAGGAAGTTCATTTCCATAAACAACACTGCTGTAATCTCAATATCCTCTTTCACTGTAAAGTGTCAACACAAGGTTGTGAAACTTTTCCAAATGTTCTGATTCTTCCAAACAGATTGACGATGCCGGGTTTTCTCTGAATCACCCAAACCAGTACTTCATGGAGAGTCAGAAGCTGCTCGGTGGAGGAAAAGAGGTCAAGAAAGAAGCGGAGATTCCCCAAAAGGGACAGGAAAATACGTCCAGTAATGATCCCAGTGTCCCTCCGTCACGTCAGCACAACACCACTCAGGCTGTGGATGATATGGGGGATTTAGACTCGTACTTCCTTGATGAGTAAAACCTATAGTCAGACAAACTGACTGTACTTTATTCTACACAGTTTCGAATACAGAAATGTTTCATGATTTTTTGTTTGTCAAAATTATCGTTTTTATATTTTAACTACTAGTTGTAAGAATATTTCGTATGCTTTGCTCAGTTCACTAAAGGTAAATAAAATTTCAGTAATGAAGACTAAGCTGATTTGTTTTTCATTTGATCCAGACATGACTCCAAAAGCATTTCTAATCTAGTTGCAATAATAGTATTTATGTTAAAAAAATAAATAAATAAATAAAAACTTTTGTTGTCAGTTTTGTCATTTTGTTTATATTTTTTTAAGCACAAAATGGAATCTTAAATCATTTTATTTTTTGGATCATCTAAATATTAATATTAGGATACACAATGCATAGTATTGATACTATTGATATTAGTGATGTTCTGAAATAAAGGTCATGGCTGAGGGCAATGCAAAAGTGCGTTACTAACCACATTGCAGTACCAAACTGCATAAATAATGGCATTTTATGCTTTTCACTTATACACAACTAGAAGGTGATGAAAACATAAAATTAAACTGAAATTCTTTAAACCATAACATTTGTTTTCGTCTGGCAGTTTGTTAAACTTTTTTTTTGGTTTGTTTTTTTTCTTTTAAGTTTTTCGAACAAAGCCAAAGAAAACCCCCTCAGATACGGTATCATTATTTTGAGCAAGCTAATAAACATACAGGCTATAATCCAAAGTTCAAGTGGCCTTTTACTGGTGCTGTGGTCAACCTAATATAGGAGATGCCGTTCTAACATTTACGGTTTAGCACTACCATTTATTATTTTTGACCCCAAGCCTCAGGAGTCATCTAAAAATGAGGCTTTTCTGCTTGCTTTTTTTTTTTTTTTTTTTTTTTTAGCTGAAGCAGCAGTCAAACACAAATAAAATTCACCTGGTGGAAAAGCAAATTCACTGAAGGGAAACGGATGCTAGAGGTGAAAGATGACTTTGTCTAGGTGAACTTTGATAGAAAATAAGAAAGCAGGACTGTGAACTCTTTAGTCATTAAAAAAAAAAGGTGGTAATTTTAAGTATGGGTCACATGGCTTTTGCCTTTGTGTTTTTTTTTTTGTTTGTTTGTTTGTTTGTTTGTTTTCCTTCTTCTGTTGCTTATCTCATATTTTAAAAAAAAAAAAAAAATTACCATCTCATCCAACAACATACACTAAGGATGTTTGTGTTAAAATTATTATATATTGTTTCTCTATCTGCTTGATTGGATATTCTTGTTTGCACATCACTCACAGCATTGCTTTGTTTGAATATCTGTAAGATAGGGATGTAACAATATACTTCAGTCGCTATACGATACTGGCTTCATGATTTGATTCGGTTCGATTCTCCGAATATTTTGAGCTAAATTTGAAGAAAGATAAACGTGCATTTTTGTCCATATGTTTTTGAATAAATCCAAAATTTCTACGAACAGAAGTTTAATATTGTAAACAAAATGTACATCAGATTCACCACATCTTGAATAAATTATACATTCATAAATTCTCCCCAAAATGTTCATTGAATAAACAAAGTGTCTGACCTGGGGACTGACCTGCAAATGATCGACTGAAACATAATGAACTCTGTAGCAGAAACAGAGCTCCAAAATCGGGTAAAACACCTGATGGCCTTTGAAAGGTATTGAAAAGCTCTTTTTAACTGTTATAACTTTTTCGTGTAATCATATAACGTATAATTCATGTTGGTCGTTCCAATACAGAGCTATCGGGCAGCGCTGGGATTTGACCTCATGACCTTCTAATCAGTAGGCCAACGTCTTACCCACTGGAAATGTATTATCTTTCTTTTGTTCTTTAGCAGGTTTCTGTTCACGGCTGCTCCCCATGCACACCTCTAACTTGCTGCTGTCTGTTTTTTCTTTTTCATATTTTCTCACCATCCTCACATGAATGAAGGGCATGCTAGCTGATCCAAATTCTCATGTACATGTATTATTGTATGCCAGACATACTTTTTTTCCAATTATATTTTATTTGTATAATGCTTTTTACAATAGACATTGTCTCAAAGCAGCTTTACAGAAATATCAACACGGTATATAGATATTAAAGGTGTGAATTTATCCCAACTGAGCAAGCCACTGAGTGGCGACGGTGGCAAGGAAAAAGATAAGAAAAAGATATCTCCCTAAGATGTTAAGAGGAAGAAACCTTGAGAGGAACCAGCCTCAGAAGGGAACCTGTCCTCATCTGGGTAACAACGGATAGTGTGAAAAAGTTCATTATTGTTTTCTATGAAGTCTGTGTGTCCTTAGAAGCAGCCGTAGTCCCAGCAATCAGGAATTGGAGTAGATGAGAGTTGCATCCAGACGTAGGACATCCGAAACGGATCAGGCAGGTCCGGAGAGCAGAAAGGATCAGGATCTGTAGTCTCTCCATATAATCGTGTGTGACTCGACAGAAGGAGAGAGGGAGAGAAAAGATTATTAGGACTGTGTTTAGCATAACAGAAAGTCTAGTCAGGGTAGGCGTGAGTAAACAAATACGTTTTAAGCTTAGACTTAAACACTGAGACTGTGTCTGAGTCCCGAACACTAATTGGAAGACTGTTCCATAACTGTGGGGCTCTGTAAGAGAAAGCTCTTCCCCCTGCTGTAGCCTTCACTATTCGAGCTACCGTCAAATAGCCTGCATCTTTTGATCTAAGTAGGCGTGGCGGACCATAGAAAACCAAGAAGTCGCTTAGATACTGTGGCGCGAGACCGTTTAGTGCTTTATAGGTTAATAATAGTATTTTATAATCAATGCGAGATTAGGATTGGGAGCCAATGCAGTGTGGATAAGATCGGGGTGATGTGTTCGTATCTTCTGGTTCTGGTTAGGACTCTAGCAGCTGTGTTCTGGATTGGGATACTCACCCAGAGGGTTGTTGTGTTGTGCTTTGCATGGCCTAGTGATCGAGGCGTTGTGCTCTTACACCCTGGAGGATTTCTCTGCTGCTGGGCTGTCCTTGCTAGACTGAGTACTCAATAAATATCCTGAGCAGACAAATGGAAACTCAACATGTATTTGATGAAAATATTAGGCATCAATTCTCATTCATTCATAAGCCATTCATCTGTATATTGAACTCAGTATTCTGGTTGGCTAAACATTTGCTGCATGCCCAGTTGAAACTCTAACTACGAAAGAAGTGGTTTAACAAATTCTGTTTCCCAAAAGCTGGTGTGAATGTCCTCAGAATAGATTAAGGATATCGGAAAGTGAGTTCCTAAGCCTTACCCAAAATAACAGGGGCCTGTATTCACTGGATGAGTTCTGCTTACTTCTGAGAGCAGAGATATGGTGCTCAAGGATGTTCACTTGGTCTTCGTTGCTCCTCATTTGCCTTCTTACGAGCACATCTTTTTTGGTTAATCCTCTAAAGCATTTACATCTAAGCTGTTAAACCTTCCCTGGGATCTGTTGGAATTTGGCCGAAAGGAGAGAGACTACTATGTAGGCATTTTTTGAATGTCAAATCAATAGGAGTAACACCATTTGTTCCTTTATTGCCATTTGTATGTATCATGTGTCCTTATTGTTATGTTGAGAATCTTGTCATTTCACGCATTCTAGCTGTAAATTTGTCCTTGGGTATTTAAATATGCCCTTCGTCTATTCTCTCTCTCCCTCCGTAATGGTCTTGTCCGCCCCTCTTTCACCATGTACCCAGGACAAGCTGGGCTTGCTAAATTTAGAGGCAATTAGAGGCTCTGCGGTGTTGGACCTGCATTGTGAATGCAAATGGCTCCCCCCCAGTAAGCAAAGAAGTAATAGTGCTGTTAAGGGAATATATTTAATGAATACTCCCAGCTTTGAATATGCATATGCTTTCAGCCAAGTTGTGTGTATTGCTGCATGGTGTTGGTTTTTAGCTCTTTTTTTTTCTTTCCTTGGTCATGCTGGGCTAGTGCTCATATATAATGCTAAAAGATTCCCACTGGTTTTTATTCATTTAGAGGTTGAATGGTCTCCTAAGTGAAGGCTCCCAGTTGGTCGTCAAAATACTTGACCCCTCTTAATGAAGCTTGCCGTGCATGGAGTTATTCATTCTGTGTGGTACAGCAGAAAGCATTTACATCAAGCAAGTACAGATGCAGCTTTTTATTATGAGAATCAAAGCAACTCAGAGTATTTCTATGCATATAAAAAAAAAAAGTGTCATGGTATGATGACCTCATCCAGAAATGTTACTTTACTTTTCACTTCATCACGGCATTAAACAAACATTTAAAGCGCACAAGCTGGTGTTGAAAATGAAAGGCAATATTTGTTACAAAATCTTGCAAAATACTATCTGCACATCCGGCAAACAATATCAAATCCACTTTCTGCGGAATATGATTTCCTGGCATGTGTGTTAAGTAATATTCCCAGAGGATGTCCGTAGTAATTACGATCGATTCGCACAGGGTAAAGCAATCTCTATAAAATACAGGAGTGGTAGTACACATGGACTGAAAAGTCCATGTTGAAACTTTTATGATGAAACTTTAATTTCATTTTATTTGAAGGCATCTTTGCTTTACAGCTTTTCTTTGCATGTGCAACTTTTGCACAGTACTGTACAGGTGCAGCTCAAAAAAATTAGAATACTGTGGAAAAGTTGATTTTTTTCACATATTCTAGATTCATTACACATAAAGTGAAATATTTCAAGCCTTTTTTTTTGTTTATCTTAATGATTACGGCTTACAACTCATGGAAATCAAAAATCCAGTATCTCAAAATATTAGAATAAAGAATTTATAATACAGAAATGTCGACCTGAGAAGAGGTCTAATCAGCTAATTAACTCAAAACACCTGAAAAGGTTTCCTGAGTATTTAATCTCAGTCTGTGGTTGTGTGTACTGAACCAATCCATTTTCAGATGAAAGTAAATTTTGCATTTCATTTGGAAATCAATGTCCCAGAGTCTGGAGGAAGAGTGGAGAGGAACAGAATCCAAGTTGCTTGAAGTCCAGTGTGAAGTTTCAAATCAGTGATAATTTGGGGTGCCATGTCATCTGCTGGTGTTGGTCCACTGTGTTTTCTCAAGTCAAGAGTCAATGAATTGTCTACCTGGAGATTTTAGAGCACTTCATGCTTCCATCTGCTGACGAGTTTTATGGAGATGTTGATTTCCCTTTCCAGCAGGACTTGGCACCTGCCCACAGTGTCAAAACTACTAGTAACTGGTTTGCTGACCATGGTATTACTGTGCTTGAATGGCCAGACAACTCACCTGACCTGAACCCCAGAGAGAATCTATGAGAGACACCAGACCCAACAATACAAATGAGCTGAAGGCCGCTATCAAAGCAACCTGGGCTTCCAGAACACCTCAGCAGTGCCACAGGCTGATTGCCTCCATGCCAACGCCACATTGATGCAAAAGGAGCTCTGACCAAGTATTGAGTGCATAAATGAACATACTTTTCAGAAGGTCGACATTTCTGTATTATAAATTCTTTATTCTAATAATTTGAGATATTGGATTTTTTTATTTCCACAAGCTGTAAGCCATACTCATCAAGATTCAAACAAAAAAAGTCTTGAAATATTACACTTTGTGTCATGGATCTAGAATATATGAAAGTTCCACTTTTTGGATTAAATTATAGGGGGAAAAAATGAACTTCAGGGCTCCAGACTGCGACCAAATGGTCTGAAAGGGGGAGGGACCGTGAGTGATTAGTCAATTGCCTGGGTAATGTAATCTACACTCGTTTGTCTTGCTTTCGTGATGTCACACTCATCGTCCGAAAAAGTCATCCATGGCGAAATGAACCATTGATGTATTTTTTCTGTCTACGGCTCCTCCTGTATCAGAGCCAGGCCTTTCACAGCAGCAAATCGCAGAGGTTGACGAGTTAGAGTCAGAAGATGCCGTGGTGAGAAAGGCAAGAACACGCTGTTTCTGACAGGAAGGGCTGAGAGAGTTTACTAGGCTTAGGTTTAGCAAAAACACCAACCTCATGAGCTATATATTCTGCATTAGATGTGGTCCACAACATGTCGGGAAAACCCAGTTTGCAGAGGCAACTGGCGCCACACAGTTTAAACATGACACCTTAATAAAGCACAACAGAAGCTGAACAACTTAAAATGTGCCAAGACAGATACATAAATTAAACAGCATCACCACTTCCAGTAGCATATCGCAGGCAGCGAGCTACCATTCAGTCATCTGACGAGGCTGAAATGGTAGCGAAATTCAACACGGCCTATTTCATAGATAAGCAGGAACTACCATACACCAAATTGAAGGGTCACATTGAATTGTTGAAAAAGAACATAAAAGTTCATCCTGCATACCATAACGACACAGCATGCGCACAATTCATTGGCGCTAGTGCAGATTCACTCAAACAGAAGACCCATGAGAAGATTAAGGATGCCACATATCTCTGGTGACACAGATGTTTCAACTAAAGAATGTGAAATAGTATACGCAAGGATCCTGCAACAAGAGAAACCAACAAATATTTTGATTGGCCACAGGAAGTCCAGTATGCACATACTCAAGGTATGTTAACTACAGTAGCTGATAAAGCAAATAATTTGACTCCAGTTTAGTGCTTACTCAGAATAACACAACAGTCACTTCAGAAATATATGCCAAGAAGGAGTACATTAATGAAACGTTTCTGTGCTGTTAAGGGGTTGTTGTTGTTTTTTGTTAGTTTTTTGCCTAAAATTCATATGTATCATTTGTAGGTGCTACAATGATTTAACTGTTCCTGTTTGCTGGTGGTTTTGGTGTACAGTGAATACTATTTCAGATCAACATTTAATTGCACTCAATTATAGATAACCTGTCATTTTATTTCAAGGAATCTATGATGCCACCAAAGAGGCCTTTCGCCATCTAGGGACAGAGACAGGGTGGTTAGAGAAGACAGTTGCCATGGGAGCTGATGGTGCTGCAGTCAATCTTGGGCATAAGGGAGGTGTAATATCCCTTTTCCAAGCTGAGGCAGGGGCTTTTGTTGTCCCGTTCCACATACGTTGGGGGAAATAAGTATTAAATGCGTCAACATTTGTTTCAGTAAATATATTTACAATGAGGTTATTCACAGGAAATTTTCACCAGATATCAGTATTAACTCAAGAAATCCACACATTAAAGTCCATAAATGAAGTTAATCATGAAGTAATAAAGTGGAATGACACAGGAAAAAAGTATTGTACACGCTAACTGAAATTTATTTAATACTTAGTAGAAGAAATTAATCGGCCGCAGTATTCAGGTGTGATTTTGGTCCATTCTTCTAAACATATTGTCTTTAAATCTTGTTCAATTTGGATTCTAGTCAGGAGATTGACTGGGCCATTCTAACACCTTAATTTTTTTTTTCTTTGAAACTATTTGAGAGCTTCCTTTGCTTTATGTTTCGGATCATTGTCCTGCTGGAAGGTCCACCCACATCTCATCTTCTTCATCCTGGTGGATGAAAACAGATTCTTCTCAAGAATCTCCCGGTAAAGAGCTCCATTTATCATTCCTTCAATTATATGAAGTCTGCCAGTACCATGTGATGAACACACCCTCACACCATGATGCTTCCACCTCCTAACTTCACTGCTGCTATAGTGTTTTTAGAGTGATGTGCAGTGCCATTACTTCTCCAAACATGTGGACGTGTGTAATATGACAGCCAAAAAGTTCAATTTTGCTCTCGTCTGATTACACTCTCTCAGTATTTCATAGCCTTGTCCAAATGAGTTGTAGCAAACTTTGTAATGGAGTCTTGCGGTGAGAGCGTGAGCAGTGGAGTGCATTGCGTATTGTTTTCTCTGTGACGATGGCACCTGCTGCCTCCAAGTGTTTCTGGAGCTCTTTCCGAGTGGGTCTCGGCTCTTGGTCTATTCTTCTGACTCCCTGGTCAGAAATACTTTGAGGAGCTCCTGTGCGTGGCCGGTTGATGATGGAGTGATGTTGCTTCCACTTGCGGATAATGGCCCCAATGGTGCATACTGGAGGATTCAGAAGTTTTGAAATATGTCTGTATCCGATTCCATCGATATGTTTCGCAAAACAATAAGGTTACGAAGGTCTTGGGAGAGCTCTTTGCTTTTATCCATCATGAGATGGTTCTTGTGTGACACTTTGGTAATGAAAAGCCTTTTTATAGAGCATCGATTTACTAACCCAGCTGATATTAATTTGCACAGATAGGAGGTATTCTTTCTAAGTATATACTTTCTAACTACTTTCAACTTTCAGGATTTCAGTTGGTTCTTTGCCTTACCTTGTCTTGGAGAACTGCCTTTTCTTAGCGTGCTCAATACTTTTTTAGCACATTGAGTCATGTATCATTCCACTTTATATTATGGAGGGATTTTCAGCACAGAAGGGAATTAAATCTGATGTCAGAGGGTCCCTGCATGTAGTCACGGTGGAGGACCTCATTAGTATAAGTATGGAGAGACCTAGCTTGGAGGAGGTATAGATGTGGTTCAGTCAGGGTAAAAGTCCAACTGAAAAGGTTGGCCGTCAGAGCCTCCCAGTGTCCCACAGAGGGATGTGCTCGAAGGGAGAGTAATGAGAGGCACAAGCTGTTCTAATACTGTAATAACAGTAAAGTGACCACTGACCTCATGTTTACATTTATTGGTTTTTGCACTGTAAAGACAGTAATAATACTTTGTTTACATTTCTGAATGTGCATTTGTTAAGCACCATTCAATTAAAATGTGACTGTGAACTAAAATAAAACAGCACACTGTAGTTTTTGTATTTATTACCAAAGCATTTATACAGTTAAAATAGGAGAAATGTGAAAAATTGCGCTACAGGTGGGTTTAAAGTGTGCACCCTTAAATTTTCTGCCTGTGCCGATAAAATTTTCAGTTAGGGACTACAATGCTCCTAGTAAAAAAAAAAAAAAAGTTAGTCTGGAGCCCTGATATTCTAATTTTCTGAGAAGCACCTGTATATTACCTGAGGTTATTTTACTGGTCATTTTCTAGAATATAAACGTTCCAGAATAAAAACTACTGACATATTTGGATGGAACTAAAATCCAGAGATACTCCAGTAGTATTGAAATGACTCCACCTCCCCGTATAAAACTAGTGCAACCTGAATAAGACTTTATGAAGATATGTCATTTCCATAAAATCTCTTACATTGTCAGTATTCATCATCATTTTGTTATTATAATATGAGCCAGTGTGGCTGTATGTATGCTTAAGAAAATGGAAATTCCTTTTAATTGGTCAACACTGATGATAACCCTCTTTTGTATTCGTGAGTAACCGTGACAATCCAAATATGATGCATGTATGTTCATGTTTCACAAGATCACAAGACTAAGCTGACTTGTGTACACTGTGTGAAGGAACAAAATAATTATTGCCAATTAGGACATATAAATGCTGCACCCTTTTGTTGTCCAAATGATGAGAACTGGAAAACAGCCGGATTCCCGGTTACATTTGTGAGTTTGGCATTCTGAGCGAGGAGATCTTTACTCGAGGTCTCCTCAGGGCACAGCACTTGGCTGCAGAGCGTGTTACACAGTCGAGCAGAAATGGCCTGGTTTTGCTTGGATCCTGCCACACTCTCGGAATTAAATTAGCTTTCTGGATCCAAGCGTGGAGCTTGACAGAGAAGGGATTTACGCCAAATAATAAGGGAGTCGGATATTAAGAGTGCGCAGCTCGGCTATTGTCGGCAAGAGCCCTTGATGTTTAATACTCTTTGGGGCTCGCCTGCAACTGACAAAGCTGCCCGTTCTTTTCCTCACAGTTACTTGCAGAATCAGGACAGTAGAGTTATATTCACCCTGGTGAAAGGATTTGCAATTATTAATCATATTATAAAGTACACAGACTCACTGTTATTTGTCTTCTTCTATTACTTACTACTTGGAGCAAGTCTTATTTGGAATGGCAGGGTGTAAGGTGGACACAGTGAATGCTCAAAAGCTGTGACACCTTTTTACCTGCTTGCTTGTAGAGGTCATTTTTGTTCATTTATTTTGCCAAAGTGAGATAAATGACTTTCCTCTGCTTATGAATGTTGCGAACAGACTGTGCACTGCAGTGTACAATATTAATGCCTTTTACCTAGGCAAATTTCTGGCAGATTTCTGTGCTGGAATTTGCTCAGTCCAGTGTACAAGCAAATTTGGGATTTTTGACATTCCAGAAAGAATGCCAGCTTTAAGGAAATATGGACCAAGTGGCTTATTTAGAATGTGATAAACACAGCACCCTGAGTGCTGCAATCCTCACTAATGTTCAGTAGGAGGTCTAAAATGTCCAGATGGCAATTAAGTCCATCTGTCACTCCTTCATGGGGTTAATATAATGAACTGAGTAGAGAGACGGGAGTGAGCTGATGCACTGGGGATTTAAAAGGAAATGTTCACCTGCAGCTCAGTTTCTTACAAATTTCTGTGTTGACACCTGGAAACTTTTCTATATTTCATTTTCTCATTTTTTCATGTTACCCGGAACTTTCTGTTCTTCAGGACTAAAATATTCCGCAATTTACATCAACACTAAGTCAATCCCTACGCCAGCCCTAAAAGAGTTCTGCAAGAATGAGTCCTAAAACCCGGAAATGAGTTAGCATTTTAGCAATTTTTTTATTTATTTATTTTTTAAAATGGGTTTTTGGTTAAATGCCTGAAAGAAGGTCTGTGGTTAACACAAGCTCAAGATATTTTCATGTATTATTCTACGCCATAAAATACATCAGTAATACCCCACTCAGGATTTTTAAAAAAGCTTTTACATGTCTTGAAAAAGGCGGTTGCTAACAAGTGACTAAATGAGACTACAGAGCCTGTCAGGGACATTAAACATCATCGCGCTGAACAGGAAATCTCATCTACTACAACCTTGTTGTGTTTATACTCACGCTCTTGCAAACTATTCCAACTCAAACTTCCCAAATTTATCAGTTTATAGTATTTTCCAATTGTAGTGTTTTTTCAAATAAAGCTTAGTGGTGGTGACGTTGAAGTCATGCAACCGTGGTGTAATTTATTTGTAGCCTAACTTTAGCCTTTTACTTCTGACGATTGTATTTAGGCTTCAAAATTCATAAAAGTTGTGTTCATTTGTGATGGTTATGCTGATCAACAAATTGTGTAAGAATCATAAACTTTTGTTGGTCACAGAGCAATTTTTCTGCAATAATCCAATAACCAGTGGAAAAATCCTATTGGCTTTTTGTCGAGGCAACCAGGGTGATGCTAACTTCTAGGGTGGCCTACAAAAATACGTCTCTATTTAGCCTTGGCCTATTCTCATCTACCAGCCTGCTCTCCCCTATCATACAAAAGCTACCAATCTGGGAGAATGAAAGCTAACGTACTTTCTCTGAGACAAATTAGCACATCTTTTCAATCTGCTGCTCATGCTGCGTGATAGGACAAGGATAGAACACCACAGCTCATACTCAAAGCATTGAAAACAACTTGCTGAATTTTTGTTGAAGTTATCAATTCACCCGCCTTGTGCCCGATGCTCCAGTGGATATGCTCCAGGTTTCCCCGTGACCCCGAAAAGGATAAAGTGGTATAGAAGATGGATGGATGGATGGTTATCAATGCAGTGTGGTACATTTTATTGATATAAATAAATAAATTATATATATATATATATATATATATATATATATATATATATATATATATATATATATATATATATATCACACACACACATATATATACATACATACTCTGGTCCTCTGGCAGAAAAACAGCCCCAAAACATTAAAGAGCCACCACCTTATTTAACTGTGGGCATGAGGTACTGTTCCATATGGCTACCTCTCTGTGTGCACCAAAGCCGCCTCTGGTGTTTATTACCAAAAAGCTCTATTTTGGTTTCATCTGATCATAGAACCCGATCCCATTTGAAGTTCCAGTAGTAGTGTCTGGCAAACTGAAGATGCTGGAGTTTGTTTTTGGATGAGAGTAGAAGGTTTATTCTTGAAACCCTTCCAAACAACTGGTGGTGATGTAGGTGACTTTGGATTGTAGTTTTGGAGACTTTCTGATCTCAAAACCCAACTAACTTCTGCAATTCTCCAGCTGCGATCCTTGGAGATTTTTTGGCCAATCGAACCATCCTCTTCACAGTGCGTTGAGACAATATAGACACACGTCCTCTTCCAGACTGATTCATAACATTTCCAGTTGACTGGAACTTAATTATTGCCCTGATGGTGGAAATTAGCATTTTCAATGCTTGTGCTATTTTCTTATAGTCACTTCCCATTTTGTGAAGCTCAACAACCTTTTGCTGCACATCACAGCTAGATTCCTTGGTCTTATCCATTGTTATGAATGACTAAGGGAATTTGGCCTATGTGTTACCTCATATTTATACCCCTGTGAAACAAGAAGTCATGGTTGAACAATTTCCTGTTCCTAGTCACCAAGGTGTACTAAAAAAATGTAAAATATCAATAGGAATATACTTCAAATATACAGTATTTTTCTCATATGAATTCATAGGTTTATTTGTTTATTTATTTATCTTTTTTAAGTAAATATTTTCATTTCACTGTAAGTTATATACTGTATAAAATGGTGTACATGACAAATAAATATCTTCAATCTCTTATTTATTTGTTTGTTTGTTTGTTTATATCTCTTGTTATGGGATACACCCTCATTTCTTTCTAATGTCTTTTCTATTAAAATAAACTGCAGGATGCAAACATTGGAAACCTTTATAGTTTTATGTGCTTTTCTATTTTTTTTTTTATTAGGGAAATTTTATTTTTTAAAAAAAAACATTGTCTGTTTTTTCCCTGCTTTTAATCATCGTGTAAAATGTGATTGCAATCACATTTTAAATATTAAATGCGTTCCTAATTAATATGACTGACTTTGCAGCTGTTCACTTTGACCTCATGATTACTGAGCCAGTACTCAACCCAATCTGCACTAATCTGGGCATCATTCATTTTACATATTGCCCTGTCCACATGTTAATAAAAACAAGCCCATACTACTGTAACTTTTTCAGCACTATCTTTATGGACAGTACTTTTATTATACTTTCCATGCTCAATGCATTTATTAAAGCATGGTTTCAGTGTTATTGTGTTTCTGTGTACATCTGCACATTCATACAGTTATCTAATCAGCCAATCACAATGCAAAAAAAAACATGCACATCCAGGTCAGGAGCTTCAGTCAATGCTCACATCGAACAACAGCGGCACATGTTTTTTTATATGTGTCTTAACAAGAATCTGAGGCTGTCCTGGGCACAGACTCGATAAAACTGGGCTGGAAAAAGACCAAGTGATATATTTCTAATCTTCAACTGTCTGGTTTGGGTGAGCCTGTGTCCATGATAGCCTCTGATTCCTGTTCTTGGCTGCCAGGAGTGGAACCTGATGTGGTCTTCTGCTGTTGTAGCAAGTCCACCTCAAGGTTCGAGGTTTTGTGCATTCTGAGATGCTTTTCTGCTCACCACGGTTGTAAAGAGTGCTTATTTGAGATACTTTTGTGTATACTTCCTGGCAGCTCGAACCAATCTTGCCATTTTCCTTTGACCTTTCTTATCGTCAAGGCGCTTCCACCCACAGAACTGTCACTCTTTCTGCTCATGTGTTTTAGTTTTAATGTAGACACTACAAATGTGCACATGCATGCTTTCTTATTAACTGTTGTATGTAACACTGTTTTCCTAGGAAGAAAGAAAGACTGCAAATAAACATTTCAACAACTTTTCTTCACTAAATCTGATAAGTGGCAGCTTTTTTCCCCTCTAAATACCTGGTGGTTACTGTAAAACTCTGTATACACTTCAGTTTCTGTTGAGTTGTCGAACTGTATCACAAATGTATGCTCATATTTATCAATCTCTCCTACCCTATCAGAAAATATTATCTCATTGTACGTTGGTGAAAAGGTCGATAGTTTGTGACAAAGATTGAAATCAATAGATTAATGGCTTATCAAAGTAATTGCAGGCGTAGATGCCTTGGAACCATTTGTCCTTTTTTTCCTGTATGTAAAGTACATTGTGAGAGCAGGTTCTGTGATTTGTCCTGAGTTTCCTGGAAGGAAGCAAGAACATAACTGTCTAAATGTTTTCCTGCTGTGCAGAGTTTATGAATTGGCTTTATGATAGATTTTGCTTTTGAATTGTGAAGCAGGACGTGTAATGGCTGGTATATTGTCTGACTAGTGTAGCCTAACAGCTGTAGGTTGCTACAATTTCCCATTTGGAGCACGTTTCCCCTTCACATCCGACACAAATCAACATCTAACATTGAATCTCCCAGCTTGTCTAATTCACACTGAAGTGCTTTAATCCATACTCAGTATAGCACTTTATTGGAGTGTTAGGCATAGATGGAGCATTTATAAGGCTCTGTGTATTGGATGGCTATGATATTGCAAATGAACCATAACTTCTGTAAAGCAACATGTTGCTGATCAGCGTACTGCAAAATCCCAAGGAAATCTTGGAATCGCAGAAAACTGCTTGGTGTTGGCACAAGCAATTATTTTGAAAGTTATGTCTGTCTTTGACACTTAATGACACAGTAGGTGAAGCGTTCTCCTTCTGCCTCTGCACTCGAACTTGCTCCTAATCTGTCCAGACAGTGACTAATTAGCACGGGCCTGAGGTGCATTCACTGGTCTGGAGAGAATTGCACTTATCTCAGCATGGTGTTCGCTCACCTGCTCCTGTTCATTTCTTCTGGAGGTTTCCCCTAACACTGCTCTCTTTTCTCCGAATTCATGCGGAAGAACAAGTATTTGTGGGGTTTTGACAGTTCGCTTCGCCAAATGTCAGAGTTGGGGATAAGGAGTGTGTGGCAGTGGAGTTGGCAGTGGGATGCACTTGATCATGCAGTGTGTGACAGAAATAGCCAGAACAAAGCTCATACTGTTAGGATAAAGTTTTAAAAAAAAGGCAATGTGACAAGAACCTGCACTTATTTCAGCTGGAGATGTCCAGGTCTTGATCGCTGTGAGGATGATGAGGCTGACTCTTTGGAGGCGAGGCTTATGAATCACACTTCTCTCTGTCTGTCTTTGTTTTACTCTTATTCTCTCTCACTCTACCCCACACTAGTACCAGAGTTCAGTTCAGTTGGAAGTGACATACTGATATCCCAAGCTAACTGCAAACAGCTTGGGTTATAAACAGTCGTCCTAACGCCATGCAAACGTGCACATTAATTATTCTTCTGAAATGCCGCTGGTTTACCGAAGCACTGACTTTCATAAGCCATGTATGTTGCAGCAATTTTATTTATGTAAATCTTCGTTTACATTTGAATATAATTCACACCAAAAGAACTGCTTTGATTGACACGGAAATAATTTAACCTTCACACCCAGGGCTCAGTGTTACATGCTTTAATCTGTTCTTTCCTCGGCGTGTAATCAGCCAGCTTCCTCTTGCGTTCCTGCAACAGATGCTGCAGATGAGAGATTGTCATCTTCAAGTTAGAATGAACAGCTACAGTATTATTGGCACCCTTTCAAAGAATATGGGAAAAGTATTGTACAGAAAACTGTGAAGATATGAGAGATAAGATGTGCTTTTATTGATCCCACGTAGCGGAAATTCAAATTGACAGAGAAGCACAAGTAGGAGGAGTAACATCAAAGAAAGAAAATAATTTTCATAAATACCTACACAATAGAAACAATAAAATAGATCTGTGCATGTATATCTGCTAGAGTTCTATTTGTATATGTACAAGTGCAGTATCCTTGTTATTTATATACATGTGCAATATCAGTGGAATGACAATCAACTGTTGAGTGTGTATTTCTGTGAGACTCAGTCTCACAGTCAGAGGTACTGGGTATTTGTGTTGCATTGTGGAGTCGGATGGCTGACGGCACGAAAAAGACACCCCCCCCCTTCCCCCGACATTTTGAGGCACATGGCTGGATGAATGAATATGGGTGAATGTGCTCCTGAGCCTCCTCAGCTCAGCATAGAGAGAATTGTCCATGATAGCTTTCATCTTTCCTATCATCCTCTTCTCAGACACTTCCTCCACACTGACTACATTTACATGGACAATTACAGTGGCAGTAATCTTTTATTGACCTTATTCTGAGTAAGACAATATTGTGATTAAGGTGTTTACATGAGTTGCTTTTAGAATACTCCTGTCATGTTCCCGTTTTACATGTTATAGAACATAGTTCGATTAACAGCACACGTCATTACGTCACCGCGCCACGCCGTCCGACGTTCCCTCCAGAATTTCACGTATCAACATACAGTTGGTCTTTGTTATGGTACCGTATACAGTTTTGGGTGTTTTTATTTAAAATTTTTTACGAATGCTTCAAGTGCGGTTAATTATTTGTCATGCTGTACGTGCAAATAGACAACTGCTTGAAGCTGTGGGCTGCGTCCCAAATCATGTACTTACCTACTATATAGTAGCCGAGATACGTGTATTTCGTCTACTACAGGTCTATAGTAGGTAAGTACATTGTTTTAGGACGCAGACGTGTGTGTACGTGTCTTGTCTCAAAATGCGGTGAAAACTCTCGCACGACGTTAATAGTGTGATTAAGGTGTTTACATGTCTGTAATGCTCGTCGATAATGCAACTAAAACAGTAATACTCTACATGTCTTAATTCAATTTGTGTTTACTTCGAGTATGACCTTAATCGCATTAAGGTAATTATAAATTGCTGTTTACATGCTAGTTTCTTAATCAGACTCTCGTCTTAATCAGGTTAATATTGGATTATTTTTGTCCATGTAAAAGTACTGACTGTCTAGTTCCATCCCCACCACAGAGCTGGCCTTCCTCACCAGCTTGCTCAGTTTTTTGGCCCCACATGTCCCAATGTCGCTCCCGAGCATTCCAAAGCAAAGACGATAACACTGGCTACTACAGACTGGTAAAACATCTGTAGCAGCCTAGTACACACATTAAAGGACCTGAACCACCTCTGAAAGTGCATCCTGCTCATTCCTTTCTTATAGAGGGCTTTAGTGTAGTCTGACCAGTCCAGTTTGTTATTGAGTTGCACCCCAAGAACTTGTAGGTATCCACTATCTCCACTCCCTCCCCCCTTGTGGTGACAGGGGTAGGGGCCTCTTGCTGCACCAGAAGTCCACCACCAGCTCCTTGGTTTTCCTGATTTTGAGCTGGAGGTCAAGTCAAATGAGTAGAAAAGTCAAATTTGCTGCTCAAACAATTGCAGAAACCCTTTAAGAAAAACTCTCATAAAAAGACAAAAAAAACCCAACAACTAAATTTTCATGATTTATGTATAATAAAAAAAAACAACAACAAAAAAAAACAGGGCTTCTGGAGAGGTGGTAATCCACATGCACTAACCACTGCATATAAAGGATCTTGAAATATTCTGCATTGCAGAGTGAGCCAAGATTCTTCTAAGTGTATTCACTCCTGGAGAGAATAAACAAACTAGGTCTCTTCTTGTAAGGTACGCGAAGTGTCTCAGAATATTAACTGTTAGGGTGCCAGTAATCTTGCAAAAAAAAGAAACATTGCACTAAAGAAAATGTATTATATTTTATGTTCAGTTACATGTTTAAATATAAACCCCTGGAGTTTCTATTCGTTTTTGTTTCTTTATCTCCTTTCTTTACCTTCTTATTTCTATATGTAGACATACACACTGTATTCAGAACACACATACTCACATAAAACATATCACTTAAAGGATTGTCCTAATACAACCCTACACAACAACCCTTGAGCCGTCTCATTCCCAAACCACTCTGTATCATCCACCCTTTCCTCTGTACCAAACCACCTAGTAAGTGAGAGGTTTTTTAAGTCAAACCTGTATAGCAATAACCTAGAGGGTGCTCAACAGAAGCCTCGTGGGCCCAAACAGCACTGACAGATGCCTCTAAAAGGACTTCACTCAGTAGTGGTACTGCCAGCTACACTGGCTGTAACAGCAGGTGCTGAGCAGAGCCGCAGTAGAAATCCCGGGGATAGAACAGAGATGGAAAAGCTCACATCAGCAGAGAGGGGTAGGGTGGTAATGTCGATGTTGGCTATAGACATAAAAGGATCTTCAAGAACCTTCTCATCCACTATCCTTTGACCATACACTTTATTTCCCTCTTAAATTGCAAAACGTAACTAATCAACCTATCCACAGTCCTATCACTGATTCTACATACAATTAAAACAAGTTGTTGTCTGTGTTCATTGTCATTGTTTTTTGGTGTCATTAACAACATTGATGGCAGGGCTAAAATTGAATTTCCATCAATATCTTGACAACAATAAGAATGATGTGCGGCAAACTATTACTGTACACACGGATAGGCAACTCCATGCATGGTTTCAAGCTTTTAAGTGTTTTAGGTGTTGCAAGTTTGCAGCAACCTACTGGATTCATGCCATGTTTCCCTAGAATACCAAATATTGTAAATAGAATAGTTGTAACCCTTTTTCAGTTGTACCATCATTCAGATACAGGTCAAGAGCTTCAGTTAATGTTCACATCAGACATCAGAATACGGGGAAAATGGGATCTTGGTGACTTTAACTTGGCATGCCTGCTGGTGCCAGGTGGTCTGGTTTGAGTATTTCAGAAACTGCTGAACCCCTGCGTTTTCCCACACAGAACATTCACTAGAGTTTACACAGAATGGTGCAAAAACCAAAAAACATCCTGTGAGCAGAGGGTCTGCGGTCTGAAACACCTTGTTGATGAGTGAGATCAGAGGAGAATGAGCAGATTGGTTCGAGGCGGCAGGAAGTCTATAGTAATGTAAATAATCACTCTTTACAACCGTGGTGAGCAGAAAAGCATCTCAGTACACACAACACATCAACCCTTGAAGTTGATAGGCTACACCAGTAGCGGACCACATCAGGTTCTACTCCTATCAGCCAAGAACAAGGGTCAGAGTCTATCATGGTCACAGACGCAAACTGGACAGCTGAAGACTGGAAAAAGACTATGTGATTTTTTTTTTTTCTAATCTTCAGCTGTCCAGTTTGGGTGAGCCTGTGCCCATTATAGCCTCTGATTCCTGTTCTTGGCTGACAGGAGAGGAACCCAATGTGGTCTTCTGCTGTTGTAGCCCATCCACCTCAAGGTTCAATGTTCTGTACATGCTGAGATGCTTTTCTGCTCACCACGGTTGTAAAGATTGATTATATGAGTTATTATATCCTTCCTGGCAGCTCAAACCAATGTGGTCATTTTATTCTTAACTCTCTTATCAACAAGGTGTTTCCACCCACAGAACTATTGCTCACTTAATGTTTTTTTTGCACCATTCTATGTAAACTCTATTGAGACTATTGTGTTTGAAATTCCCAGGGGATCAGCATTTTCTGGAATACTCAAACCAGCCCATATGGCATGCCAGATGGGCTGGTTTGAGTCGCAGAGATCAGAGATAACTCGTTTTCTTCATTCTGATGTTTGATGTGAACAGTAACTGAAACTCTTAACCTGTATCTGGATGATTTTATGCATTCTGCTACTGCAACATGATTGGCTGATTAGATAACAGCATAAATGTGCATTTGTACAGGTGTTCCTATTAAAGTGGATGGTATATAGTGGAGGGTATCAAAGAAATCTCCCTGAAGGTCATCAGAGTGCATCCAGTCTTGTTCAGCCCGAGTTACCTTTGAGATGTAACCCACTGCATGGCACACACATGACATGATACATTTGAGACAATGGGAAAGGCTTGTGTGTCAGACCACACTACACCACACTTTGTGGTTTTCAGTATTAACAAAATGTTGAGTACACAAAGGCAGATCAATCGATGCATCATTTTATTTCCCCCTTGTTTTTGAGAGCCTCTTTCTCAAAACAGAGCATTGGATGTCCTCTACTATAAATCATGTTAGATTTTTCTCTCCCTCAGGATGGACAGGATGGACTCCTAATACCCTGAGCAGTCACTTCACAGTCACCCCCAATTTATTAGTTGTGCTGTTTTGACCTGCTCACCCATAAGCTCAGTCAAGCTTGATCCTTAACCCAAAGATGCAAACTAAGATGAGCACTGGATTTATTTTGTGTATGATCAGGAAGATCCTCACACGATCATTTCCGCCCACTTCCTTTTGGGAAAAGTACGTAGTTTTAGATCGTTAATGAACTAACAAGTTGTCACACATTTTGATTCTGCAACACACCATCAGGGTTCTTGCGCAGACCTGGAAAGTCCTTTAAGAGTCCTTGTTTCCGAACCTGTAAAAGTATGACTATTCATTCCATGTTTTATAATAAGAATGCACAATTTATTGTGAAAGTAATACAGATTTAAGACACTAAGGTTTGAAGTCCATTGTCTTTACACTTTCCCTTATTTTATGCACTACCACAGCCATCACATTTAATGTTTTCCTTTTTTTTATTATACAGTTAATTACACATCAAGCAGTGCGTTGAATGTGTGGGGTGTGGAGGATGATATATATATACACCACATCAGCAATGACTTTCTGCTCCATCTTGATTAAACACCTAAGTAAACCCACCAAACACTTTGGACTAACATGTTAAGAGAGAGGCTTCACAAGTGCCGCTGGAATCAAAATCGCTACGGTACTTTGAAGGTTTTTTCATTTGACCTTTAGTGTTATGGACACCCATATGACAGTACAGCTAGAAAACAATATGAAAAAATTGTTTTGGAGATATTCTCATTTTAATTTGATAGTTTATCACTTCTGGGATTTTTTATTTATTTATTTTTTTTTTGATGAGTCAACGTGTAATTGTCTTGTTTTCGTCTAATTAAATGCTTTGTGGAACGTATATGTCCTACCCAGGCCAGGGATGTGCAGAGAGTTCCTCAGGGGCAGGAGCTCAAATGTAAAAAAAAGGGGCTATATAACCAAAGAGCTAATTTTACTACTTTATCAACCTGGTAGACATTGTAAACAGACTGTGTGTGGTCACCATTAAATTTCTCATAATCATTATTTTGACCACACACAATCTGTTTACAATGTCTATGATGATGATAAGAAAATGTAGTTGAATTAAAGTTAGTAGTAAAGCAGTAAAATTAGCTCTTTGGTGATAGAAGGTGACAGCGAGAAATCCTCCACAGTTTAAAAAAAAAATGCTCTTGCTAAACTCTCGGCTATTCTCCATATTTCGCTAGTTCATGAAGCTGTTATTTTTGTTTAGGTTTACTGAGGTGTGGTCTATCTTAGAAGCTATTGGTATTGTGTAAATTGGATCAGGCACTTCAACGCACTGCCACTCTGACTTCAAAAGGAAATACATCAACAAATAGAATCTGATCTCAAGCCATTTCATGGGGACTTTAAATACGTGGGAAAAGAAGTTTAGAAAGTAGACATTGGGTTTCTCTTGCATGTTCTGGAGCTACCTTAGCAGCAGGCACGAACTCAGGAAGTAGGCCATTATGTCGGCCAGCATATTTCCTTGACAATAGAAAGCCAGTGGGAGTTAAGGACCCTGATAGCACTTCGGTGTCCTGTCAGATCACTAGTTTTTTACTCGCCCCTGAAATGCAAATGAACTCGAGAGGCCGGTGCATTTGGAACTTATTAACGCTCTAGAATTTTTTCCCGCTCTCGCCTCTGAGGACAGAAATGTGTAGTTTTGACAGAAGAGGCGAGTGCCCGTAACCTGCACTGCTGTAAACGAGTCCCTGGAATGTCTGATGGGAGAGCTCTGAGCTACTGACTCGTTCTTCCCAACTCCCACCTGACAGCCAGGAGTAACACACTCAATTTTTCATGACATCTGCTTCAGTGAGTTCATTGCCTTTAAATGGGACATTTCCACCATATTACCCAATTTACCAGGACTGTTTTGGCACGCTTGATTGATGAGCGACGAGTAGAAATGTAAGGATGTTTGAGAGAAGGAGAGAATGACTTTTTTTTTTTTATATCAAGGACGACCTATTTGCAACCCTCTACATTTAATAGCTGGCAAATATGTATTTGAATTCTTCTTTGACTCTGCAGGTGGATGGTATCTTCCCACTGTATGATGCACGGGGAGGCTGATGGAATTGCATGCATTGGGACTGAGATTGAGGATGCATCCTGGAATCCCTTTCTTTGCATGGCACCCTCCTCTGGGATTGCCGCTCTGAGAAATTCCTAAAAGGTTCTATATGGAACCCTATCACACCTACCATGCTTCTCCATTTCAGAAAGGTAGAACCAATAGCCATCCAGAGAACCATTACTATCACCATTGCTGTTTTCTGCTTCTTTTCTATTATTTTTCTGTCTGGCTAGATACAGAGGTCTTATTGGATCTGAGTTTGTTTTGTTCTAATGCTAGATTTCATCCTTTTCGATTTGATAATGAACAATCCACATTCCTTGCATCCATTCTTGTATTCAATCTTGCTCACTTTGCTGTACCTATAATTATATGCTGTTCCGGCTTGTTTCGTGCATAAGAACGATCATGGCATACAGCGATTGTTCTGTATGTAGTATTAAAGGAGCCGTTTGTAATCTGTAGAGCAGATAACACTTTGACCATAGTTAACATAAACAAGCCACAAACCATAAACGTTAGCACACCTTAAAGTAACACTGACCAAGTAACTAACACATTGTATTATTTTGTATTTAATACTCTGCGTAAGCCAAATAATTAATGCAATAACTAATGTTCTTATTAGTACGTAAAAATAGCAAGTTAACTGAGTAGCAGTGTTCTGGCCAGGTAGACTTATTTTCAGGGCAGAAAAATGTTAGCTAGAAACACTGTGAATCATTAATATTATACACTGCACCTGAACTGTGTATTTAAGATGATGTATTGTTAAAGATGGACTGATCGGCGTCCTGTGGGGCCGATACCAGTTGCTGATTGTTATTAAACACGATTGGCCGATGTTGCTTCAGATTGGGGGTGGGGCCAGATACTTAGGCCCTTTATCTACTCAGTTAAATTGCCTAGAATTAACTCATGGCCTTAACTTTTACGGCCAAAAGCTACACTTTTTTTCTACAGTTGTGATATTAAACATGATAGCCCTGAGTTTTAAGAGATGAGATATTAAGCAACAAAAACCCACATCCTCCACTCTCTAGTGCAATTAATGCCTTACCTGGGTTCAGGATTCGTTTAGTTTTTGGACAGCCACTGTTTTACTTTTTTTTTTTTTTTTATAGATAAAATGTAGTCTGCACAGTTTGGTGGCATATTGTTAATGTTGTACTTTGCAGCTGTGCTTATTCTGCAAGCTGTTTATACTTACCGTACCTGATTGAGTTTGCATTTCTCTCCGTGCTTAGGGTGGTTTCCTCCAGGCACTCCAGTTTCCTCCCCCAGTCTAAAGACATGTGTTGTAGGCTGATTGGCATTTCCAAATTGTCAACTGTGTTTGTGTGTGTGTGTGTGTGTCTGTGTGATTGTGCCCTGCAATGGGTTGGCACCCCGTTCCAGGTGTCCCCCACCTTGTTCCTCGAGTTCCCTGGGAGAGGCTCCAGACTCCCTGCAACCGTGTGTAGGATAAGTGGTACAGAAAATGGATGGATGGATGGATGTACCTGGTTGCCTGATGTACTCTTAAGTTTCATTCAATTCTTCTACTTTGCTTCCCCAACGAGGCAACTTCCAAATAGCACTGGCTTGGAATGACAGTTTTTCTGAAAAATTGCCAGACTGGCAATTTATTTATTTCACTTAAGTGCACTTTTTATTTGTTAAAGTTAAATATTGGCTAAATATAGGCAAAAATTCTGCTCTACAGCTGATCCCTAGTTGTTAGAACTGTATTAACTAGTAAAGTTGTTTGGAAAATTTCCAGTTGAAACTACAGAGAAACCGATTCAGAGCTCAGTATAAGAATCTAGTTATATCTAAAGACTTTCTCTGAACTTGTGATGCAACTGTGATCACATTTGTAAACTCCTGCTTAGTATCAAATCATTCCTAGATTCTTGCCTCATGAAAAAAAAAAATTATTTTAACCCTGGAAGTGCATCTGCTGTTAATTTGTTTAGGTACAACAGGAACAGATGGCCCATAGCAGACGTATAACTTTTACATTCATTCTAATAGATAGATAAAATGGAAAATACATTGGGCAGCACAACCCCCCCAACACACACACACACTTTTTTTTTTTTTAAACTCACATTTAAATGCAAAAGACTTCTAGATTTATTATAATTCAAAGTGGCAGCTATTCAATTTTTCATAACATTCTTCAGGCTTGAGATGTATAGGTAAACATTTTTATGAGCAAAATAGATTACTATTGTGGTATTTTATCAAAAACTGCAATAGATGATGCTGTATTGCCTAGACATGATGAATAATTTAACAGTCTACAGATTAGAGCTTCATGTGGGATATTAAAGAGTTATCTAAAGTGCTGATATGCTAATCATGGAGTAATTAGTTTTAAAATGATAAGCTGATGATGATAAACGTCTCCACAGTTATACGCACTCACCTCTCGTGTGTTTCTTTCAGTCTTTCTCCAACAGCAGGACTCGTTTGAGCTCCTAAGTCTGCTCTGAAGCCATTCAAAATTGAAACCTGGTAAACAAAATAATGAGATTTTTTGGTCAGGTGACATTAAGGTCTATATCATACATATATTTATATCTCTGTACAATGTGAAATAAGATATGAGGTTTGTGTAGCCTTGCCGAACCTAATAAGGAGTGTCCTGAGTTGTCTGTAGTGAACCTACACATCACTCTTAGTCAGAAGGATAAATAACCGCAGCGCTCTTGCTTCACCTTCACCTTCACCTTAACAATCACACACTACATCAGGCATTCGCCACCTTTATTCTGCAGGCTAACATGGTTATCCCAGTCAAACATGGCACCAGTCCCTGTAATAAGTGTGTGTGATGTGCAGGGTGTGACTGGGTGAACTCCCAGTGGGAGGAGAACATGGCTGCCAGGTGGCTTCATGCCTCTGTAATAAAGCGCTGAGAAAAACAAATGAGCCACTTCATGTTTCCTCATTCATTACTGCCTTTCTCTCTCTGTCCTTCCCATATTTTTCTGTCACCCCACCCCACTCTCTCTCTCTCTCTCTCTCTCTCTCTCTCTCTCTCTCTCTCTCTCTCTCTCTGTCTCTCTCTCTCTCCACTCTCTCTATATCCCCTCTCTCTTTCCCTTTTTTAATAAATTTTTTTACTGCCATGATTCTTCAAGTGAGCTGGTGGAATGGTGAGTGGTGGAATCACAACCAGTATGATCCAAGTTTTTATCCCTATCAATAATGTCAACTGGAATCTAATGACAGTTTTAATAAAAATGCGTTCAGTAGATGAAAAATTCAACAATTCTGGTTTGTGATGTTGAAGATCATGTCTAACTTATTACTGAATACTTTAGGAATTCTTTGGTATAGAGACTTCTTTTAAATTGTGTCTTGCTGCAGAGACCCACTGCTTTCTGGTGGGGAAAAAAAAAGAGAAAAAATCACAGTTGCAAATCCACTTCTAGATTTACAGTTCCATCCATCTTCTATACCGCTTACTCCTTTTCAGGGTCACAGGGGAACCTGGAGCCTATCCCAGGGAGCATCGAGCACAAGGCGGGGTATACTCTGGACAGGGTGCCAGTCCATCGCAGGGCACAATCACATACACACTCACGCACCCATTCATACACTACAGACACTTTGGACATGCCAATCAACCTACCATGCATGTCTTTGGACTGGGGGAGGAAATCCCCACAGCACAGGGAGAACATGCAAACTCCACACACACCGGACCACAGTGGGAATTGAAACATCGCCCCTGGAGGTGTGAGGCAAATGTGCTAACCACTAAGCCACTGTGCGCCTAGATTCACAGTTTAGCAGCCAAATTTATTTATTTATTTAGTTGTTTGTATTTTTATACCACTGTGTAGCATCCCCTCTTCTTTTAACAATAGTCCGTATTTGTCTGGGAACTGAGGAGACCAGTTGCTGGAGTTTTGTGGGAGGAATGTTGTCCCACTTGTGTCTGATACAGGATTCTAGCCACTCGACAGTCCTGGGTATTCTTTGTTGCATTTTTCGTGGCAGGCCAGTTCAGCATCCAGACTCTTTTACTACGAAGCTATGCTTCATAATAGATGTAGGTTGTAATAGATGCACTATGTGGTATAGCATTGTCTTGCTGAAATATGCAAGGCCTTCCCTGAAAAAGATGTCAACTGGATGAAAGCATATGTTGCTCTAAAACCTGTATATACCTTTCAGCGTTGATGGTGCCTTTCCAGATGTGCAAACTACCCATTCAATAGGCACTAATGCACCCCCATACCTCAGAGATTCAGGCTTTTGAACTGAGTGCTGATAAAAAGCCGGATGGTCCCTCTCCTCTTTAGTCCTCTTTACTTTAGATGATGCGGTGTTCATGGTTTCCAAAAAGTATTTAAAATTTTGATTCATCTGACCACAGAACAGTTTTCCACTTTGCCTCAGTCCATTTTAAATGAGCTTTGGCCCAGAGAAGAAGGCGGCGTTTCTGGATCACATATGTTCACATATGGCTTATTCTTTGCATTATAGAGCTTTAACCAGCATTTGTGGATGGCGCAATGAACTGTGTTCACAGACAATGAGTTCTGGAGGTGTTTCTGAGCCCATGCAGCGATTTCCATTACAGAATCATGCCTGTTTTTAATGCAGTGCAGCCTGAGGGCCCGAAGATCATGGGCATGCAATATTGATTTTCACCCTTATCCCTTGCACACAGAGATTTCTCCAGATTCTCAGAATCTTTTGATGATATTATATACTGTAGGTGTTGAGATATTCATAGTCTTTGTAATTTTACTTTGAGGAACATTATTCTGAAATTGTTCCACAAATTGTTGTTTTTTTTCGCAGACTGGTGAACCTCTGCCCATCTTTACTTCTAAAAGACTCTGCCTCTCTAAGATACTCTTTTTATACCTAATCATGTTACTGACCTGTTTCATGTTAACCTCTAGCTGTTTCTTTTTAGTGGCACTTACTTTTCCAGCCTTTTGTTGCCCTGTCCCAATTTTTTTGAGATGTGTAGCAGCCATCAAATTCAAAATTAGCTTCTTTTTTTTTTAAATGGTACAATTCCTCAGTTTAAACATGTTATATATTTTCTATGGTCTATTGTGGTCTATTTGCAAATCATTTAATTCTGTTTTCATTTACATTTTACACAGAGTCCCAACTTTTTTGGAATTGGGGTTGCATTTCCAGTCATTCATTCATTGCTATTTTGTCTAGATTATATACAAGGACTCCACTTTTTTTTCTTTTTTTTTCTGGATATTGGTTGGGTCAAAATTACATCCAGATCTGTTCAATTTTTATTGATTTATTGTAGAAGCTGCAGTCATCCCCTTGAAAACCTCATAGTCACATCGCTATCTCTGTGCTGAATTAAAATTTTTTTTTTTTTTTTTACAAAATATAAAATATCTATTTAAAATCTTAAAAAAAAACTTTATCTATTTAAAAACTTTACTGCTAAAGCTGTCAGTCAGTCAGCCATTTCGCTAGTCCTACTCTCATAACCTGGGTTTGCTGATGTGTATGATGTAAAAGAGTACACTAGACAGTGCTGTCTGAAGAGGTACACTATATGACCAAAAGTTAGTGGACACCTGACCTTCACCCATATGTGGTTCTTCCCCAAACCATTGCCACCAAATTAGAAGCGCACAATAATGTATAAGATGTCTTTGTATGCTGTAGCATTACAATTTCCTTTCACTGGAGCTAAGAGGCCCAAACATGTTCCAGCATAACAATTCCTCTGTTCCCAAAGTGAGCTCCATGAAGACTTGGTTTGCCAAGGTTGGAGTGGAAGAAATCGAGTGGCCTACACAGAGCCCTGACCTCAACCCCACTGAACACCTTTGAGATAAATTGTAAATTTGACTGTGTCTCCTTGCCTGACCTCACTAATGCTCCTGTGGCAGAATGAGCACGAATCCCCATAGCCATGATTCAAAATCTAGTGGAAAGACAGCAAGGGGAGACAGAATCTGGATTGGAATGTTCAATAAGCACATATGGGTGTGATGGTCAGGTGGACAAATGTTTGGCCATATAGTGTATCTGTCTGAACTGACTGAAGAGGTATGTAGTGTTCACAATTGAGGACATGACATTTAGTATTTTAAGGCAGTATTTGACTTTAGTCGGAAAAAGTGAAAGGGGGAAAGCTATATGTATGTATACTGCTGCTACGCAGGGGTATAACTTGAATTTGTAGGCAGCCCATTCAAATGACTGAAATTACCTGTGTGCCTTTTGCGCCTCTGAGATCGTTAGATTTTTCTTCAGTTGCACTCTCAGGCCAGGAGGTTTTCAGTACTGTCTAGACCAGGGGTTCTTAAAGTAAGGTCTGTGAGGCATAGCCAGGAGGTCCTTGTTTTTTTTTTCTTTTGTTCTAGTGGTGGAAATCAAAACCTACTAAAGTTATTATATTTACTAAAGCTCTATTATTATTATTTTTAAGCTGAAGGGGTCACTGACTGCAAAGAGTGTGAGAACCCCTTGTCTGGACAACAATCTTCTGCCTTTAAGGATGGAAAAAATTTTTAAAAATCAACGGATGAGAACATAAATGTGACTTCATTTTTATTCCAGAATATAATAAGGTAGAATTTGTGAATAACTCAAACCAAGACTGATCATGACAAGTGTCATACACAGCAGGTTCAGAGATCCTAATGTGTGAACAGACGTGTTCTATTTCAGTATTAACCACTTAAATGTGTACATAAATCCCTCACTGCCTTAATGCTGAAAGAATATCAGAGACTGTTTATTCGTCTTTTTAAAGCAAACCAACACTTTCAATCTCCTTTCTACAATGAGTCTTGGATGGTTCATGTCTGTGGATGTATGCAGTTTGGTCATGTGTACCTTCTGTGAAAAGCCCTTATGTTTAACAAACACACTATCAATTATATCTTACATCTTTTTCCATTGCTATAATTATCCTCATCATTACTGATTAGCATTATGTTGTCGACTGGGACAGAATTAGCAAGGGCATTCTGTCTGAAAGCCCTGTAGGTGCTAAGATTGGACATGGCTATCCTGAGGCAGTATGTAAACTCTTCATTAGTCTGTTGGGGTTTGCTTCATTAACCTTTGCTCCACTCGCCCTCTGTGGCACGTTTGATTTACTTCACTTCCTAACTCCTCGTGCTGAGCCTCACCTGCAGCACTTTCAATGTCAAAACCGATTAAAGCAGCAGACAGACATAAACGCAGAGAGAGGGATTCAGAACAAAGCTTACAGATGCTTCAAACAATATTCGACTTGAAGGAAGGTATTTAAGTTTGAGATTGAACCAAAATATACAGCAATGTATCTGTATTTTTATTTTATTTATTTATTTTTTTTTTTGCTTTGTGCTTCGGTCATTACTGTGTTCTTAAAATAACACTGACCTTAATAAGCACATGGTGCTATTTCTGAGCAGGAGCCATTGTAGACACAAAGTGTGACGATGGAATGAGTCTCTTTTTCCACACTGATGGAGTGGAAGACATTTATCTCTTTGTCTCCACAATCTGGACTCTATTTTCTCCCCATGTCTGCTTTCCCGAAAGAGTCACTACTGGGCATGTAATGGATTTTAATTGGAATTTAAATTGACAAATGCAGACTGAAACAGCATCACCCGAGCAGGCAGTGTGTCTCTGTTCTGTCTTGTCTAGGTTGTTCCCAGTGGCAATACACACTTATTGTAACAATCTCATGCTTATGAGCCATCTTAAAACGTATCTTGAGGCTGACTGAACGCACATCATAGTTTTTTATGTCTATATCTTCTCTAGAGAACCTGCCACTGGCAATGTCCAACTTTACAGACACATTTGTGTTCTCCTATTCCTCTGTTCTTCATGGTTAGGTGAATTCTGTCACACATATTAAAAACCAAGCCAAGATTGCAGTTGGATACATCAAAGCAGGGGGGGAAATGAAAACCCTTTGTTAATAGGGTGAATTGTGGATGCTGCTGAGTCCTTGGAGGATGTTAACATAATGATGCTGACAATCAAGCTGCTGACTGCCTAAGGCCTGCTTGATACATCTGCACTGCATATATACAAGCATGTCAAGATGCCATGCACATACAGTAGTTTTCATAGTTGATGTCCAGTTCCTGCTCCTGAGATTTTGATCCTGAGCTCAGATCACTGCCTGTGTGGAGTTTCTCATGGAGTTTCTCCATGTTGGTTCCTCTGGGTTCTCCGGTTTCCACCCACCTCCCAAAATCATGGAAGCTGGTGAACTGACAACTCTAAGTTCCCCCTAGGTATGAATGTGTGTGTGTGCCCTGTGATGGACTGGGGTCCCATGCAGGAGTTATTCTTGCCTTACACCCAGTGTTCCCATGGTAGGCTTTGGATCCATCATAACCGTGACCAGGATAAAGAACTTACTGAAGATGAATTAATGAAATGCGTACACTAATGCCTAGTGGACACTATCTTTCACCTGGAGAACTCTCCACCGAAGCACACCTGATCCCTAAACCCCAAACGAAAATAAACACGAGCGCTGTAGATCTTACAACATTGTCAAGATGGAGTCTGAGCAGCTGACTGTAGTCGTTGTTTCTGAACTATTTTGTATGGAAATTAGATGAAAATGTGGAGGAAGGATTAGTTGTGGAGACATGGGCAGTGAGGATTGTCTGTTCTGCAAATAGAACTAGAAATATAGTGCGAAAAAAAACAGCTGCAGCGGGTGAAATAAATATTGTGCACGTCAACATTCTTTTCAGTGAATATATTTCCAATGAGGCTATTCACAGGAAATTTTCACCAGACATCAGTATTAACTCAAGAAAACCGGAAAAATAAAGAATTCACAACATTAAAGTCCATAAATAAAGTTATGTGTAATATAGTGGAATGACACAGGAAAAAAGTATTGAACACGCTAAGAAAAAGCACTTCTCTAAGGCAAGGTAAGGCAAGCTTCATAGGAAATATATTTACTGAAAAAATTGTTGATGAGTCCAGTACTTATTTCCCCCACTGTACTTTTTATGTTGTGGGCTTCCAGGAATCATGTCGTGTTTGTTTTGTATAACCATTTACAATAAAATCAATGTCACATTTACCAAACAAGAATTTACAGTTAATGGAAAGTTTTTTTTTTAAAAAAGTCAGATTGAGGAAAAAAGGATTTTTGTGTTTCACCACAGGAATAATGAATTTAAGACAGCATTGTTGATGAATGATGGACCAAGCTAATTAACATCGAAAGCATTTCACTCGTGTTTCAGTTTATGTTTTGAAGCTCTTGAATTTAACTGGTGTTAGTGGAATGATGGATTACATCTGCGATGTTAAACATCTAATATGTGTTTAAAATCTGATGTTAAAATTGAGTTAAAGTTTACATCATCATCACTGTGTCTTTAGCTAGGAGGCTGTAACACACATCCTTGAGGCTGACTAAATTGGGCATTACCAATCAGTGTTCAGCTGAAGTCTGGTTGCCCACAGCACCACAGATACACACACATACACGTTTTGGAGGACTGCATGTGTAACACTTGTCTCCTCAGGGGTTGTTGAGACTGCATTGTAATGAGCATTGCCTTCTTAGCAAGCTATGAGCAGGTTAGTGAGCACTCACACTACACGATTTTTTTTGTCTGTATTCACATATTACTTGTTTATTGCTACACTGAACATACAAGCCAAGACTAACAGCAACTAAATACGTCATACATGAATAATAAATATCCCCACACATCTTTTGTAATGTCTGGAGATGCAGTATGTCATCCATTTTACTTTACTCTGTCAAACAGTGGTGACAGGTGGGGGATGTGTATTACTTTGTGAAATTTTGTAAACAATGTGTCTTAAAGTGGTAGTACCTAATTTGGCTGTTACACATGCTACGTTTACTCATAAACAACAAATCCACTTCAACTCTTCTCCAACTCTAAGCACAGCCGTGAAGCCTGAGCTGAGATAAGCACCATGAAGACGCTTAGAGACCCAGGTAAGAGTAAATCAGGCTCACGGCCCAGTGACATTGACAGATTAATAAGGAAGAGAGGACTCGTGCACTGGGGGTTGTCTAAGCGGCGTCTCCGAATACATCAAGATAAACCCATGATGTCTGAGGGGCTTTCTGTGGAGGAAATAAAGATATCAATCTCATTGTGAGATTGCAACCATCATGACGTCTAAGTCTCTATTTGTCCATGTCGAATTTCTACCTTTAACAAAGCAAACAGCAGAAGAAAATGGCCTCTTGTTTCCCACAGGGTTTCTGGTGATAACCTGTACTGTGTGCAATGTGTGAATTAATAAATGGCTTGTTTGGCTGTCTCTGTGGAGGAATTTGACAGGCCTGGCTGAAAACATGCTTAGTGATGATGAATATATTGCATCCTCTGTAGGTGTGTGGTAATTAGATTAGCAAGACGTTGCTCTCACAGTTTGGTTTCACAAAAACAAATGCGATTTGCAAATGTTCTTCTCTCTCTGTTCCTGCAGGCTGTCGTATTTGCTTGGTTCATTATTTCAGCTGTAGTTAAGTATTAAAAGTTTATCATATAAACGATAGTCATATACTAGTTTTATTAGTATAACAAATTTTTATGATTATTAAAAGAAATCTGCAAAAAAATGGTTGATTTGACATCAGAAAAAAACATCTGATATCGGATGGAAGATTAGAATTGGATTCGGAAAAGGAATGTATTTTTGGAACGGGAAATGTTTACAGATTAAGAGACTCAACTGACTCTATTGGTTCTATTGGTTTTATTATTATTTTGTTGTTTTATACTTTGATATTTATTATATTTACAGTGTAAATGATTTTTGTGCAAAAGAGTTTAAATTTGAAGTGCTTCTGATAAAAAACATTTTAAAGCTTAGTAGTTTTGAAAGAAAACAATATTGTGTGGAAATCTTTACTGGTTGACTCAGTATTGGAAAAGAAAAAGTGGTATCATGCCATCTCTGATTATTAGTTCCTTATTTTTTAAAATAATAAATAGTTTCTAAGTATTAGTAGACCATTGAAATATTGTTTTCTAATATGTGTAAAAAATGATTAGCATTTTTAAATGCTACAGCATACAAAGACATCTTATACATTATTGTGCGCTTCTAATTAGCCATAAAAAAAGCCAATCATCACGACTTAACAGTAACTGTTTAGCTGTAGTAAATTGTACTATTTCTGCCCCCTGCTACAGTGTAGTGTTAATTTTATTAACGGAAACTATGACAAAAAAGTTTGTTCACGACCTTTTTTTTCCCATGATTAGGACAAGACAATGACGAGAGGACACCGTCATTAAACACTAACTGTGACTATATCAACATGCAATATAGCTGATGAAAAAAAAAAAGTCTAAAATGTAGTTTAAAAAATAAACCTTTACCACAATCTCTTTGTTTTCACTGACAAAGAAGAGACAAAATATTATAGACTGTTTTTTTTTCCACCTAAATTACAATCCAAATATCCTGTTCATTGGATGGCATGAGCGGCAGTTTTCTTTCCTGTGCTGCATGTTTGTTAAATAATGACAGCAACAGTTGGCCTTGGTAGAAAAAAAAAAAGATCTGATATTTGGGCTCATTTTCTCTATAATGAGGCTGAGACAAAAAACAAACAAATGCCATTTTATATCGGAAGTTAAGCAATGTCTTGAAGGAATGCAACAAACCTGAAGCAGCATATGAAGGCTAACCACAAAGAAATTGAGGTAGAATAAAGTCTTGGTGATAACATTAGGCTGTTTTTAAGACAAATAGTAAAACAGTGGTAATCATCATCATCATCATCATCATCATCATCATCATCATCATCATCATCTGGCTAAAAATGTCAACAGTTTTCTTTGACTTACATATGACTAAAATGCCCAGACGTTTAGTTAACTAAATCTTGACTTAGTTAAAACAGGATAAGGTTAACTAAATATGATTAAAAAAAAAAAAAAAAACCTTCATGGACATTTGACACAGGACTAAGACTAAATTAAAACATAGCAGACAAAATGAACCTTACTACAGCAATACAGGAGATACCTGAAAATTACACTTTTTCCTTTTTTCAGATAAAGCAGCCATCAGACCAAACACAAAAAAATTCACTTTGTGGAAAAGCCAAGTCACTGAAGGGGAAAGGACATGAAAAATGAACGTTTGTTTCTGGTAATGGTTACTTACCCTTTATTTAGGCAAACTTTGACCTGTGAATTTAGAAGCCTCAGTCTTGTGACACAGTAGAAACCAAGTGGGTGTGACTGGTCTTTTGTTGCTTGGCACATATCTGAGGGAAAAAACATGCTCTATGTTTTTACTGTTTGTCTCCCTCTTTTTTCTGTTTGTCTGGGTATATTGTGCTTTCCAAAAGAAAATGTCGTGGCTGGGCAGTGTGCTGGAATTAAAAGAAGACAAGCAGGGATTGATGGCCAACACTGAAATCCCACTAATAAGACAGACATCAGCAGAATTTGTTTGGAGAGCGGACAAAGTGCAAATCAACAGCCGAAATATATACTAGATATGTGAGAAACCACAAAACAGCTTCTAAGACATGAGAATAGTGATATTTTCTGCTCTGCCTGACTGACAGCTCATGCACAGTCCCCCTCATTAGAGCTGAGTGTTAATATTGGCGCTACCTTTAATTCTTCTTATTGTCAGTTTGACTTGTCACAGCCAACTTTAAAACGTTCCACAAACATTCATCTTCTCTGTGCTTATGCTTTATAAAACAAACTTGATCACCATTCATGTATTTTTATTTTGTTCTGCTTAAATGTGAAACTTTTCTTTCAAATCAGAGCCAACAAAATTACAATAAATATCAATCCTGTGTGCAAAAACATCATGATTTCCTGTTATAGTGTTTGCGTTAAAGTTCAGTCTTCTTCTTCCTCATCCTCTTTACTTCTTTTTCTTCTTTTTAGTCTTCAATGTTGTGTTCTTAGTCACCATTGTCTTCAATGGCTTTGTGAGTTTTTTTGTCTTCTTCACATTTTTTATATTTGCCTTCTTCAATGGTGACTTCTTTGTTTTATACAACTTGGTCTGGGTCTTAGTTACCTTTGCAGTACATGTCTTTTTCAAAAATCTATTTGTCTTTGTTTTTGTCATTTGCATGAATTCTATATTCAACCTAGATCCAAGAATTACCTACTACTTCCACCAGTGCTACTACCACTACCACTACTTCTACAACCATCACTACTACTACTACCACCAGTATGACTAGTACTATCATTACCAGTACCGCTAGTACAACCACAACTACCACTATCACTAGTACAACCATAAGTACCACTACTATTATGACTACTGCCACTACTTTTACCACCACTACCTATTGCTACTACTACTACTACTAATAATAATAATAGTAATGGAGCGCACGGTGGCTTAGTGATTAGCACGTTCGCCTCACACCTCCAGGGTCCGGTGTTTGCCGAGGCCATGTGTGTGCGGAGTTTGCATGTTCTCCCCGTGCTGCGGGGGTTTCCTCCGGGTGCTCCAGTTTCCTCCCCCAGTCCGAAGACATGCATGGTAGGTTGATTGGCTCGTCTAAAGTGTCCGTAGTGTATGAATGGGTGTGTGAGTGTGTATGTGATTGTGCCCTGCGATGGACTGGCACCCTGTCCAGGGTGTACCCCGCCTTGTGCCCGATGCTTGGGATAGGCTCCAGGTTTCCCGTGACCCTGAAAAGGAGTAAGCGGTTGAAGATGGATGGATGGATAATAGTAATGAAGGGTTCTGAGTCTTCATGCTTGTCTATGATGAAAAAGATCACATATTGAACTATTATGCCTGGACTTCTCTGACTATTTGTGTTACTTACTTGTTACCATGGGAACCTATAAAGGCATTTTTATTGGATGATGATGTACACTTAAATCTTGCCCTATTCTCCTGGTGCTTGGTGCAAAAATGAAATAACTCTTTAGGATTCTGGCATTGTTGCAGTGCAGTGGGGTTCTGAATACACTTGTTGGCAAAAGAACTCAAAAGGAAACAGAAAGCTTGAACATAACTGAAGATATGTCTTTTATTACCATTGTTTTTCATTGACTACAGTGTTCTCATTCCTGATGTGTATACCGTAGAGGGGAATGAGGAATTGCTCAGAGGAATGAGAAGCTGACTCAAGAAAAGTCCCAGAATTTCATTACAAAATAAATGTTGGACATTATTGAAGGTCACTTGTTAATTATAAAGATTAAAATGTAGGTCATTGAGGGTTCAGTTCAGGAATGTCGGGAGCTAGGACAAAAATATGGCCAAAAGATTGCTAGAATACCTGTGTCCAGAATTCTTGTGTCCAGGAACTTCACCCTCCAGACGAAAAATGCATAATTTGTGCGTTTACTCTGAGAAGATAAAATATCACATATCTCTCTATGGCATATATTCAATAGTCTCTCTGAGAGAATATGTGGCTTAAGAAATTTGCTGTACATTGTGAGAACAAATGGTCACTTTTTGGGCAGTCCTATTACAGGAACAAAGGCACAGAGGAGAAAAATGCACCTTCTATGGTCTATTTAGACCAAACATTTCAGCCTTATAATTATTATTATGGAAAGCTGGTGAAGCAGCATGCGACATCTGTTTAACCTTTCATTTCTCACCGTGGAAGTTCATAGACTTCATAAAGAAGTTGTAAAGATTAAGAAACTTTATTTCAACCTACAAAACATGGAGATTTAAGAGTCAAGGCGAAAGATGGCACTTTTACTGATTTGTTTTTTCTTTTAACCTACGGCCAGTGATCAAGGACAAACCACAACAGCAAGGCTATGTATGCAACTCTTGTTTCTTTTATAATTGTATCTGTCAGGTTAGAGTTGTCCCCTTTTCAGCATTTAGTTGAAAGCCTTTCACAGCCTTAACAAACTGAAAATCTGATGTGGGCAGATGTCATATTTTAGACCACCAAACTGTTTCATCAGAGGTACACATGTCAACGGGTCACACATTCAGAGACTGTCAACATTCTGATGAACCTGAAAATAGCTGAGGGAACACGCACAACCAAGAGCTGCCAAAGTCCATAAGCAAATGGAGAGAGAAAACACTGGCAAATGTCAAAGTGTCTCTCGTTGCGTTCCCGGAGATTTTTCTTTCATTCCACACTGAAAATTGAAGTGCAGTGTTTTCTCAGGAGACAAAGCCAGGCCAACAGTGCTGCAGGGCTTGCCACATTGATAAGGTGAGGTCAACACGAGCGCGTAATCGACTTCAGCAGCTTACAGCCCTCTGGGAATTTACGCACACCAACAAAAGCAGTGCAGCTGAAGAAGTAATAATCCAGTGCTATCTGTGCTGAACCATGGGACTGCCAATACCAATGGCTTCTGATGGAAATGTTTCTGAACAATTCCCCTTTTGATGAGTGGTTTTCTTGAGAATGAAGGTTTGACTTGAATTCACACGGGTGTGTTACCCAACATTACCACCAATCATGAAGTCAAGTGAAAGCTTTTTCATTCTTTCTTAAATGTCAGTGCTGATAAGCACACTGCTTTCTGTGCTTGAAAAATTTGCAACTAAATTTTTTTTTTCCCAGACTGTCAAGAACACTGCATACAAATGCAGACAAATCTGTCAGGAAAGGGGGCATCTGGCTGATGTTAATGATTCATTGACAATTTGTGAAGTCTTTAAAAAAGAACAAAGATTAATTACTAATAATACTAAACAAGAAATTTTTGAAAATATGGTTCTGTAGGTCAAATAGTTCTGAAAATTATAGATGTGTTTTTGCATGTATCTCAATCACAAGTAAAGTTTATTGCTTTTAAAAATCTGTTTGGATTGAGTGAAAAGGTAGGAAATTGCATTTAAATATTATGCCCTGACTTCAATGCAAATGAGTTCTCACTTCGATGATCAACCTTATCTAGATCAGTCTCTGTCTCATCACCAGAGGTAAAACCACTTACAGCATTTAAAACACAAATATATTTATGTTTTTGGATTTTTTCCCCCGCAGAATTTATTCACAGACCTGTTTTTTTTCATACCAGCACACAAATTTGTCAATGGTAGTTCTAAATCCTAGAACAAGCAGAGAGCTAGTGATGAGCCCTTGTGCCAGCTCCATTACCCCTCAATTGCACAGCCTGCATTGTATCTTCACTCATGTGTGAGTTGGTTTTAAGTTCCAACTGATTAAATGTAAATACATGTGTGATAAATAAATGTGCCGAAATCACAGTTACCAAATTCTTCATTGCCTTGTGCCATCTGTCATCTAAAATGGGTTATGTACAACATTTCTTTTGAGGAAAAGTGATTTTTTAAGGATATAATTATGAAATGCCTTGGAGCACAGAGTGAATTTTTGTCACGATTAAAATAATTGGTAAATTAATTATATCTTGCGTTGTTCCCAGTGCATCTTTGTTCAGGTCACAATAGGAAATGTGGGAGAAAATGGCTTTAGCAACCTGAATAACCAAGAAAGCATTTAAGCACTTATTACAGCTTTAATATTGTTGCATTTATGAGTCATTTCTTTTGGATATGACTAACCATTAGCTGTTGCCTTTCAGAAACCATTAGTTGAATACAGGGTGTCCCAGAAGTTTGCCAGCACCACATCGGTTGTGCCTTTATCAGTGGATGTTCGTGGACATCCACTTGTCAGTTGGTTTGCAACACGTCCTGTCTTTTTGAATATGTTATAAAGTTTAGCAACAGTGTCATGTGTGATGTGCTTGCCCTGTTTCCTGTTAAAGTCCATGGCATGGTGGTTTAGTGGTTAGCATGTTTACCTTGCACCTCCGGGGTTGGGGGTTTGATTCCTCCACTATGTGTGTGCAGAGTTTGCATGTTCCCTCTGTACTTTGGGGGTTTCCTTTGGGTACTTTGGTTTCCTCCCAAGTTCAAACACATGTGTTGTAGGCTGATTTGCATTTCCAAATTGTCCATAGTGTGTGAATGTGTGTGTATGATTGTGCCCTGCGATGGGTAGGCACCCCATCCAGGGTGTCCCCTGCCTTGTGCCTTTGTAGATAGGCTCCAGTCTTCCCATGACTCTGTGTAGTATAAATGGTATGGAAAATGGATGGATGATACAAATTTTCCATTCCTGGTAGATTTTTTTCCTCTACCTTTTTTAATTTGTCCATTAACAATGTGTGAAGGGGTGTGTTGAGTTGGTTGTGGGCTGTTCTTGTGCAGACTATATGAACAATCCTGGAGGCAGGGTTGCATTTTTATACTTTTTTAAATCAGACAGATTATGACAGTTCTGTGCAAGTGTAAACATCCCCTAATTAATAATTTTCCATATTTAATAATAATAATAATAATAATAATAATAATAATAATAATATGTCCCCTGTGACATTAAACTAACCTTCAAAGTGGCAGGTCCTTGTTCGCAACCATGCCATACTAAATATTCTTTAGACATGTCTTTTACATTCTTCTTGTTCTTAATTTTTTTTTATTTTTTTTATCTATTTAGAGATAAATATAACTTTTTGAAAATCTCAGTGGAACCACATGACAAACCATATAATAGTTTGTTTAATTATTGTCAATTTTATATCCTGAAAGAGTATACTTTCATTGTAGAAGCATGAGCAAAAACAATCTCAGACTATAAACTTTGACTATGTGAAATTTGATTTATCCAGTCATGTCTTGATGGAGCTAGCAAGTACTCCAGTCGCTGTTCACTGAAGGGGAAAGGACACAAGATGTGAAGGACTACTTTGTTTCCGGTAGTATAAACAAAAACATGTTTTATAATTTGTCTTGTTTGCATGGTGCCGTCCCATCCACTGATATACACTAGGGGTTCTGTGGTAAAAGTCTGTTTTTACTCTTCTCCTGATTTTCTTTTTCACAATGTTGGCACCACTGTGACAGGCCATAGCAGCATTCTGAGGGAATCTCACACCATGAAGATCTGCTAAAAATCTTTGCGGTCCTCTCATCTCTCAGGAATTGATGTGCTTCCTAAGTCTTGGCACAGCAGTCTGTAGCCATTAGGTTCAACTCCAGCTATGTTAAAGCTTTCATTCAGCTGTGGCAGGTCTGAAATAGAGCACCACTGCGTCCACTGGCTCTGACACTGAAACAATAGCTTGTGCAAATCCAAGGCCTGGCGAAGGACAAACGGATACCTGGTACACAGTATTTCACACACTGATGTGCTTGTCAGCAGGAGTTCTTTGTAATGAGTCCCTCTGCTCCACTCGCTAGTTCTGCTGCAGATTCAGACCATGAGTCTTAGCATTTTAAGGCAGTGCTTTGAAATAGCTCCGTGTTGTTGCTGGTTTGCTGCATTGCCTGTTAGAGATCTGTACTTAGCTTGAAGTTCAGACTGAGCTTCTCCAGTAATAGCTTTAGTTCTTGCTGAGGGATGCTACATTTTAAATATCAGCAACCTTAGCTATGTCTACTGAACTAGCAATGATAGCCACATCCTCTAGAAGCCACTAGAAAATAATAGGATTGACACTATATAGGTTTGTCAAGCAAAATGAATTATTGTGCATACAGAATAAAAAATGAGGTACAACACTGGATAAACAAGAAATGCAGTGAACAGCCAAAACTACAACTTATTCTCAACAAAAAAATAATAATTGAAAAAATTATTTATATAAAAAAAAAGTTAGTGAAGCAATTTTTCTTAATTCTACATAACTACCTTGGATCTGGGAATTGGAGGCATTCACAAAATTTACCAGCCCATTCTAACTAAAGTATACTGAAATATGTGATGTTCTAGCTAATAAGGATAAGTACCAAAAGAGAACAAAATTTAACTGAAATTGTGAGGTACTAAAAAGAGCATAAAATATATAGGACATAAAATATCGCATAAACAAGGTGCTTAATAGAATCCTAGTTACAGTAAATGGCAATATAATACAATATGTTTTAGTAGGAAAGTAAATTAGAAAATAAAAAAACACCAATAAACAACTCAAACCCAAAAAGGCAGTAGGTACAAATGTTTTTTTTTCTTTTCTGATACTTCCTGCTAGTTCATTTAATTTGTTACTGTAGAACTATACTATAGAACTATACTATATAACTACTAAAAAGAATATAAAATATATATGGCATAAAATATTTCATTGTATTTATTATTTCAGACCAAGGGGCTTAATAGAATCCTACTTTCACTAAAGTACAATTAAATATTACATGTTTAAGCAGGAAAGTAAATTAGAAAATTAAATAATAATAATAATAATAATAAATCCCCTCAAACCAAAAAAGCAGTAGGTACAAATGTTTTTCTTTTCTGGTACTTCCTGATAATTTGTTGTACTTTGTAGAACTATGATATACAACTGAACTGTAGAACTATACTGTTGAACTCTACTGAATAACTATATAATAGAACTATACTGTAGATTTACACTATAGAACTATACTGTAGAACTGTACTATAGAACTATACTATAGAATTATTCTGTGGAGCTATACTGTAGATTTATACTATAGAACTATTCTATGGAACTATACGGTAGATTTATTCTATAGAAGTTTAGTATATTTACTATATATAAGTTTACTATATACTAGTTATATTGTAGAATTAATATTTCTTAATCTTATTTGACTTGTCAAAAACATTCATTTTTCTTCCTTTTTTGAATTTAATTATGTAAAATATATCAGCATGGTTATAGCGTTGGAGCTGATTTGTTCCAAGTATTGAAAAAAGTGCCTTTTAGTTGTTTCACCTTTGCACTGATAGCACTGTGGTAAAAAAACTTTTCCATTAACATGTTACGCATGAAAAAATGAATATGACTTTGAATAGGTACAGTACGTAAGGTGTAAAGGGAGCTGGAACAGAGCAAATATGTGGACTAGCAGAGATCCCTGTGGACTAGGCTGAGAATCTGTGTGTTAGATGATGGGGAAAGCTCAAGGTCAGCTGTGAGAAAGGCTTTTGTCTGCTGTAGGAATGAGCCAGTAATACATGTATATAAAGGTAAAATGCCTATTTCTCTCTATGATGGAGTTAGAAAAGCCTAAGTAAGTGAATTAATAGATTTTTCTATTTTAAAATAGATTTACGTTTATCCTAAATGTGAATAATATGCTATTTTAAAAATATTTTCTATTGAGGACAAAGGGTGCTCTGTTAAACCAGATTACCAATAGGATTGTTTCATATGTCAAATTATTTTACATCTATTCACTGCATATTTTAACAAATTAATCTCTAGTTTGGCGGGCCGTCACATTGTTAAGTGCAAAACTATGCTATGTACACAGCTGCTGTGTGTATGTAGGTACTCATGCAATATCCCTATAGAAAGCAAAGATTCTTGTGATTTGATTGATATAAACTGTTTCAAGATACAATCACAACAGCAGCTACAATCAATGTCTCTGTCAGACCACCAACATACAAGCAAACACTTATAAAACTGAGGCAACTCACCTATGAAGTCTACTGATCAATAACATCCTGACAAAAACAGTCTCATTACACTGGCAAAGGTCCAAACAATCCAATTATGTAAAAATATTTAGTCCAAAACACATTATTACATCAGCAAATACCCATGGACCGTTGCTGCATCATTTTAAACGACAGGCAGATGTGCCTAATCTTTCATTTCTCCGTTATAACTTTGGTTCGCTTCTGAATAAGCCACAGGGCATTTACTGTGCTAGGTTTCACAGACACTCCTTTGTTATCAAAGTTTAATTTGCACCATCTGAATATAATACAACTGTTCTTAATTTCTTGTGTGCCCAGCCTTTGCCTGAACCAGCTCCAACAGCTTTATATATTCTGTGAGGAGGGTTTGAACCCTCTCAGATGTAATATGGAAGGATGCCTCTTTTTCCGCCTAATTTTATGTCCATACCAGACCATGTGTATGTCAACTGTGTACAGAAACTATTCCTACATTTTGGATCTTGTTATTTGCTGTGATACTGATACATAATCAATCCTTTTAGATGTTTATAAAAACCATAAAAGTGAGTATAGTATTTGAGCTATTTTCATAAAGGCCTATTATATACTTATATAGCTTTACACTGTAAACTACAGGGTGTCCTAAAAGTCTCTATACATAGAGGAAATTAACCATTTTTAGCAAAATGTATTCCAAAAAGGTTCATACTTAGTTTATATTAAATATCTTTTTCAGACAGCCTTTAAGAATGGCTTTGACAAAAGTAAAACGTATTGAAATCATTCTCATGGCTGGATTGGGAAGCTGTCGCAAGGTTGCAATGGACATGCAATTACATGCATAACACCAGATGTGTTAATGAGTTCATCATGAGTGGGAGAGACGACTCTGTGTGTGTTTAGAAAGAAATGGGAATCATTTAGAGGATGTTTTGTAAATAAAGTTACCTTTGTATATATGGAGATGTTTGGGACACCCTCCACAGCTGAATCAAAATATACCACATATATATACCACAGCTCAATCAAAATGTTTGAATCTGATTGGTCAGAAGGTGTTGATAATTTTCTACAACAGTAGTATATGTTGTAATACATTTTTGTTTCTATGGTAACAGGTTTTTTAACAGGAACGTGTATGAATTACATATACAATATAATAATATCAATTTAATTAAACGGCTTAAACAATGTGTTAACTGTAGAATAGTTGATATGCTGAGGTTTGTCTGTAAGGAGACATTTAGTTAACATATGTGTAAGGAGTCTCCAGTGTCAATGCTATGTAATAGTAGGCTTTTCCGACGTGGTAGAGTTTTCAGTACAGAGTAGTGTGCACTTTTTGGTTTCACGTTAACATGACAAGCTGCATTTTTGTTTTATGAGCTTCAAGAGAGGAAAAGAAAAACTGGTGAGTAAACAACTGTTTATTAATGTTTTAACAAGAAATTTCTTGTCTTTCAGACATTCTACAATACTAAATGTAGCTATAAACATATGCGGGGGTGGTTTCTGAAAAAGAAAAGTGCTCACCCTGTTATCATGAAATCCGGAGTTTGAATGCCACAGCCCACTTTGGTTGGGAGTCCTAGAGAGCAAAATTGCCCATGCTCTCTCCTCTGTCAATCATAGTGACATAAGTCAATTATGTGCATGTCTGAGCTCATGTATGTGGAATAGGGCAGATTTCCTCTATGTGTGTTTCACTACCCTGTGATGTAGCACAAGCAGCAGTTCAAAAAGATGCAGTTGGATTCATGTGCCTCAAAGGAAATGAGTGTTTACCCTGGTTGGTAGCTGTTGTGTGATGGGGAGAGCTGGCTAGTGGTTGGGAATTGGCAAATTGAGGACAAGATTGTGGTGGTGGAGGGCGTAACAACTTTGTGTCAGGCTGCATCCCACCACCCATCATTGATTATTTTCCTATAATAGCACACCGTCATGTTTTATTACGTACTTAATTGATAGATGTTTTACACCAACTTGAAGATGCAGGATAAGAAGTGTGAGAAGAGCTACATATGTAGGCTGAAATGATTAATGCCAATCGTATTTAAGTCCAAAAAACGAGTCATAATCAAGTCCTGAGCAGCTGAATGATCGCAGTTATGAGCAAATTCAACATTGAAACTTCCTTAAACGGCCATCCTCAGCTCCTCTTTTATATCTTGGAACCCACTCAAAAAAAAGAGAATCATCTAAAAACCATCAGAGAGTTAGACAAAACAATATACTCTAGCGTCTCCGTGCTATTTAACTCCAGGTGATGAGATAAGAATCGAGCTTATCAACCGCCAATGGCTGTTGAAAAGCAGAATTTGCCCTTTTCCCTTCTTCTGCTCAGGAAGAAGGAGCGTCTGCTGTTCTCACGGTCACCGTTTACTCCCTCTTGTCTGAAAGATCAATATTTACATCTATTTTCCATAGGGCAATTCTTCTCCTTCACATCTTTAATCAGTAAACCAAACAGAAAAAATCACTTCTAGCCGAAATATGCAGGGATTACTATTCATGTAGTTTGGATAGAGGTGCAGAGCGGAACGTTTTGTTTAGCAGTGCAGGAACAGTTAAATATTAAAAACAGATAATGAGTTTATTTGAAGTCAATTGAAATGGCACATTATGACATTCATTCAGGAAGATTTAGCATGTTTCTGATTGGCTTGCAGGGGTACATATTGGAGCACCTTTAAAAAATCCTCAGCAAATGCATATGACATCATGTAAGCATGTTGGAAGGTCACCATGATAATGATCATTGGCTGCATAATGGATAGACTTAGCGTGCTTCTAATTTTGTTTCTCCTTCATTATCGCACCACTAAGCAATATGACGAGGATATTAACATTAGTTTGAATTTTGTTAGCGATCAGAAAACTTGAGGCGAGCAACGAGAGGCGAGTGCTGAGAAGAGAATGCTGGATTCATTCTCATCACATCACCCTCCATCTGGCAGTGAAAAGAAAATGTTCTGCCTACTTTACACGTTTTTTTTTTTTTTTTTTTTTAAACTAATTTTAACTGTAGTGAAAACACTGAAATAAACTTATTATTAACAGTTTAAGTAGCACATGGTCACTTTAGCATAGAAAAAAACACACGATATATATTAATGTTGATTAAAACTTAAGCTTATTTTTAATAATTTTATTGGCAATTATAAAATATTAAATTATATTCATTGTCTCCACCTCATCTGGGTTTTTTTTCTTGCAACAGGACACTTTGTTGTGTTTTAACTGAAACATGGAATGTATTTTTTTTTTTTTTTTAAAAGAGAAGATCATTAGCATATTTCATAACATAACCTCCCTGACCTACAATCTTCTCCTTGTACCCGTAAGAAAGACATGCTTGTGATGGATGATCATCCATCATCACAGCTGGCAGATCATTTCTCTTTGGTGCCATGCAGTTATGCTCCAGCTCTGTACAGTAGATGCAGTCAGCAGACGAGCGTGTTTGCTGTAGGAGAGAGGACAGAGAGGCAGAAATGGGCATGTGGCAAGGCCATGGTGCAGTGAAGGAAGGAGCATCTGTGACATCTGTCCTGGGTGCCAACGCTACGCCTCAGTTTATAATGAAGGAACATGCTGGCATTTGGCACTGCTTTACATCCTGTTTATTAGAAGCCAGCCAGCAGGCTCTGGTGCACGCTTTAACAATTACACACTGGCAGTGATGGTGCTTTGATCACATCTGACATGCTTGTCCATCCTGCAGGTCTAAACATTTACACAAACTTCAAGTAGGAATATTTTATTATACACATATCGAATACTAATTATTCATCCAGAAAACATCATTTGCATGTGTGATTAATGCACAACAGTGAATATAATGTAAAGGATTTTATTATTTTAATAAACTTGTGAATAACTTGTGAAATCCCTCCTCAGTCTTAATCTTGACGGAGAAGCTGTAGTGTAGTGGAGGAACCGATTCCCTGAAACACCACACAGTTACCTGGAAGCCAGAAATGCAAGTATAATGAGATGTTACTGTATGTCAGTGGAATATACACTCAGTGACCAATTATTAAGTAACCCTACTACATATCTGTGTAGTTATATATTTACTGACGGTTGCTCATCTGTTGTTATGAACAGTTTGTCAGCCCTCCATTCATCCATCAGTGGATAAGGACCACCATAGGAGCAAGTTATGTGGGTGGTGTAACATTCCCAGCGCATCACTGACATGGTAGCGTGTGGTTCTGGTACAAGTGTATCAGATTCAACAGGATTTAAAAACCAGAAATCTTCTGCAGTCTGAAAGTGACACTAAATTCATACTAATTGCAAATTCCAAATGAACTATTCATATCTATCCCAACTGCACAGTTGTAGAGATCTCGATTTACATGCATGTTATGTGTAATCCGATACAAACTTATACATGAAGCAATGTTTAGTGTCACTGTTACCAGAACAATGAGGATCACATGAGTCCTGTCTGTACATTTAGTTTTTAGTCACCCTGGCTGTTTTTTTTTTTTTTTTTTTTTTTTTTTTAACAAGATTTACATTATTTCCATCACAACAAATACCTCATCCATGTGTAATTAAGGAACAGACAGCAAGAAGACTGCAGTAAAGTTGCTCAGCATTTCATATTTGGCCAACATTCAAAAGCAAGGACGCTGGACTTATTGAAAATAACATAAAATGCAGACACTATTTATCGGTATAATGCTTTTACTCATCTTTTAATGTTACCAATATTAAATTATATGGGAATAGCTGCACAAGAAATATAGGTTTAATTAAAGTTCATTATCCTTTTTTATGAAGTGCATGTTTTGCATCTTCTCTGAATGTCAGGCAAATAGCCTATCAAACGCTGAGTCAACTTTACTGAGGGCAATTCACGTCCTGAATCTGGCTCAAAATATTAGCTAGATGCCAATCCAACCGGACAATAATTTTAAATAGATTCAGATCTGTTACATGAACTGGATGATTTTGTTGCACGAGTGACTCATGCTCACAAAACAAACGAGCAAAGAGTCCAATAGTGATAGTAACGACACAAAAGATTTACATAGCTAATATTCTTCTATTAGCTGATCATTTTAAAAGGATTACCTACCTTTTTCAATCAATAGCAATTTAATTTGGATTGGACTCTGGCTTCATGGAAGGTGTTATCCAGATTGAGCTAGCAGACAGATTATTAATAGATTAATATGCTTCATGTAAATGTAGCTAATAATGAAGTGTAGAGAACAAAAGACAAGTGTGCATGGAAGAAAATGGGTGGACTAGCAAGCTCTTATTATTATCCTTCTAAGCTAATAGAGTCCCTAGTAAAGTGGCCAGAATGTTCAGTAACACTGCTGCACCTGATGAACTGATACCACACACACTACTGTGTTAGAGTGCTGTGCTGAGACTGAACCACCCAGAATGAACCATTATCTGCTCAGTGGTGGTCATGGTCAATTACAGCGATGCCTAGTCACAGCTCATTAAAAAAAAAAAAAACTAATTTTATTAAAAAAACACTCGTCTACATGATCAGAACTAAAAACTGGTCTCACCTCATACAGGATCAACTAGTCAGTGTTTTTGTTTGAATGGCGAGTCGATTAATAATCCCAAAGAGGCAGTGTAGACTCAGAAACAATGCAATAAATTGGAGCTTTACAGCATAAACATTTGTACCCTTAAAGTATTTTGCGCATAGAGGAACACCATTAAGGAACATAATAGGACCACAAAGACCACTGTTGTGCCTTTGAGGCTAATTTACATTGTATGTTGTGGAACAGCAATGTTGTATGTATGAAGATGCTGCATAATTAAGCTGTTGTACACTGCGCTTCTTGGGGATGTTTGCATGCAGCATACAGCCATTTAATAACTAACAAAGATAAGCGCATTCAAAAAATAATTAACTCTAACCTTTTAAAAGCACACACAAAAAAAGACTGTGATTGATTCTGTGAATTAACTGGAATGTTGTTCACAGCACTTGAAGTCCTCCAGAAATTGTTTTTGAAAAGTAATGAACTTTATTAGAGATATTTTGGCTATTATATATCTAACAATATACAGGGTACAACAGAACAAACTGTACTTTTGAGGCTGAATATCACCCCCCCCCCCCCCTTTCTTTCAATGAATTACAAGATTAAACAGAGCCATAAAAGATTATGACCCTGTTTGCTATCAGTGCCCACATAGCTAAGCGAGCTTGTAAGAAATCAACCATAATTGCTTGGTTCAAACTGTAGTAGGGATGAATTGATGCCGATACAAACATTTGATTCTATCTGATAATATGTGATGTACGCTGTCACACTAATGAACAGACGACATCCTGATAAAACATTATAAAACATCTTATGGAGTTTAAAGAGTATCTTTAATAGAGAGCGCAAAAGCAGTAATAGCAAGCGTGATCGTTAAAAATTAGTGCATGGTGCTGTGAATTGCAGGCACACTTAGTTATTTCCAAAAGTGAAGCAGTGAAGTGAGTGCAAGTGGCATGTTAGAGAGAGCACTTCAGTTCTGCAAGCACTGAGCACTCAGACATGTGCACTTCAAGTACACTTTACTCGTGAGGTGCACTGTTCAGCACCTTGCTGTCATTTTTAATGAAACTAAAGAATTATTAGAAACATGTTAACATGTTGACTGAAATGTTTAAAAATGATCTGTATACCAAACATATACAGTATAATGACTATAAGGGCGATATGATGAAAATCAAATTTTTCAAAGCCATTTCTATGATGCTTGATATATATAATGATGTATACCAATCAGCCATAACATTAAAACCACTGAGAGGTGAGGTGAATAACATTAATTATCTCGTTACAGTGGTGCCTTTTAAGGGGCATGATATATTAGGCAGCAGGTGAACAGTCAGTTCTCAAAATTGATGTGTTGGATGGAAGCAGGAAAAATGGGCAAGCGTAAGGATCTGAGCGACTTTGACAAGGGTCAAATTGTGATGGCTGGACGACTGGGTCAGAGCTTCTCCAAAACGGTAGGTCATGTGGGATGTTCCTCGTATGCAATGGTTATTACCTACCAAAAGTTTTCCAGGGTCATGGGCACCCAAGGCTCACTGGAAATGTTCTGCTGGGAAAACTTGGGTTGTAGCATTCATATGAATGTTACTTTGACCTGGACCACCTACCTAAACATGGTTGCAGACCAAGAACATCCCTTCATGGCAACAGTATTCCACAGTGGCAGTGGTCTCTTTCAGCAGTATAATGCGCCCTGCTACACTGCAAAAATTGTTCAGGAATGGTTTGAGGAACATTACAGAGACTTCAAGGTGTTGTCTTGGCTTCTAAATTCCCCAGATCTCAATCCGATTGAACATCTGTGGGATTTTGTGGACAAACCATGGTCTGATCCATGGAGGCCCCACCTCACAACTTACAGGACTTAAAGGATCTGCTGCTAACGTCTTGGTGCCAGATACCACAACACATCTTCAGAGGTCTTGTGGAGTCCATACCTTGACGGGTCAGAGCTGTTTAGGCGGCACAAGGGGAATCTACACGATATTAGGCAGGTGGTTTTAATGTTATGGCTGATCAGTCTATAGGTTTGGTCACAAACTCCCCATAATACAGTAGTGCTGCATTTATAAAACACCTGCTTGATTGTTTATTTAAAATGAAAAATAAATCTATTAAATTGTTTATATACAAACATTTTTATTCATAAATAAACAGTGAAAATGTTACAATTTTTTAAAGATCAAGTACAAAATTTTAACATCAAATCAGTTGCTTCCAGTCTGCTTGTAATTAAATTTTTAAAAACAACCACACAAAAAGATATCTCAATATCTTTTTCCTTCAATGTCGATATTATATTGTCACATTGTCCACCCCAATGACTATTAGTGGGCTTCAAGTTTAATATCCAGTTAAATAAGCATGAAGGCTTCTGCTAAATCCCTAATAAAGATCAGGGTGTCACATTAATTCTAACATCAGATTATTCCAAAATCAATTGAATGTACAGGTCTTTTGGAAGATTTCAAAGAAAGCCTTTATTGTCACGTATACATGTACAGTAGCGTGCAATTCTTTTCTGCACATATCCTAGCTTGTTAGGAAGCTGGGGTCAGCGATACAGCGCCGCTGGAGCAGAGAAGGCCAAGGGTCTCACTCAAAAGCCCAACAGTAGCAGCTTGGCAGTGCTGGAGCTTGAACTAATGACCTTCTGATCAGTAGCACAAAACCTTAGCTGCTGAACCAGCACTGCAATAACACTGCGATATCAAGCATTCTTGTTGGAGTAATAATAAAGTATATTCATGCAAGGATAGATAAATAAATAACACTACAAAATCTGGATTATAAGTGATGTATATGATATTGTGGCTTCACTGACCTGCTGAGGAACTTTTGACAGCTGTGTTCAGGTGTGCCTCGAGGCTGATCATCAGCACTGGTCTTCTGGAACGGACAGAAAGGACGTCTCTCTCCTCTGGCTGCCTCCACAGGAGCCTAATAACACACAGTAATCACTCTCACCAAGCTGCCAGTTGATGGTTTACTAGTATATAAAACAAGTTCTTCATTAGGATCAAATCATCTTGTTGCTCTGTGGCTTTTTAATCACTGTGCTCTTTTAATGTGGCAGCTGACGTGAAACCGTTCAGGTTCAGATGGCCAGTAACCTTCTCAACTACAAGGAACTGGGGTTGATACCACTCTTTCTCTAAAGATACAAAAAGTACAGAAACATAATACTTGAGCAAAAGTAAAGAGCTTTTAAGTAAAAATGGAAAGAGCTACTATAAACTTGTACTTAAGTGAAATGTCAAGTGTCCAGACAAGATAAACAAATCTGAGTCATGAGTAAAATGATTCAAACACTGACTGACTGCATGATAAATGACAGAATCTTGGGCATAACTAAAACGATTTACTGACTACAATACTGATTGGCTTAATGACCATTCAGGGAGTCTTGTTCATGACTGAAAAGATTCACTGACTCCAATACTGATTCAGTAAATGACAATTGAGTGGATCCCAGTCATGACTGAAAAGAATTCTGAAAAGATGGCTCATGGAGTGCACAAAAGTAGGCTCGGCATGCACACAACTACAACTCACAAAATATACAGATAAACATTTATCCTGACTCTATACATGAAAGGAACGACTCTGTGCATGGCAATGATGGTCATAGATTCACTGACCTTAGTGACATATCATTCTAAACATATCTAATGTTAACTTTTACAAGCAGAAAGGTGAGCAGCTAAGGGTTAAAGGTATTGCAAATTGGCCAAAACTGGGACTTGCATTCTGGTCATTAGTACAGAAACTTAATTGCTGTGATAATGCTTGGCTACTTTTTCTCTCTCTCTCAGTCGCTTTTCACACCAGCTGGCAAAAAGACATAGATATTCTGCCCAACGTGTGAGGTATTTTTATTTTTTTGCCACGCACTGATGCATTGATGTTTTGCCAACCCCATCCCTCAACAGCAGGATAAATCATTGAAAGAAAGGAACATTTACCAAATTCACACTAGTAGGCAACAAGAGAAATAAAAACATGGCAAGCAAAGCAATTTCATGGATAAACTATTCATCTGAGCTGGAATCGATGAGCATTTTTATTACAATATAATACCAAAAACATTTTCTCCTTCCTCAAAACCAGAACTTGTTCCTGAATGAAAAATCGCATTCACACACATCCAGTTAGAGATGGGACAATTTAAGGAGTCTCAGTCTGTGTGTGTGTGTAGTGCTACAATTATCTTTGGTTTCCAGAACAAATCCCTGTTTTGATTTTGCCAAATGTGCTGTGCTCCCATTGTGTCAATAAGGTAGAGAGTGGCAGTGCTCCCCTGCAAGCAGATGGTGTCATTGTATCACTGTCAAACATATGAATTCTTAGTCAGGTTGAATTAATTGACTGTTCAATCATGACATACTCGCATCTGGGTTTTTTGGATTATCGAACAGCCCTGGGTCCTCCAACTAACGACTGAATGGGAACTTAAAAAAAAAAAAAAAAAGAACACTATAATCCATTTCATTTAGACTCGCTTTTTAGACTTGCCTGTGGAACAGATCATGAATAGGAGTCACATATAAAAGAATTACCAATACACATAGTGGATATAAGCTTATTGAGCATGACTGTGACCAAAAACCTCCCAGCTGAGCTCTTATGGTGGATATAAAAAGTCTACACACCCTTTTAAAAGTGCAGGTTTTTGTGGTTTATCAATAAATCAAGTCAGGGCATCTTTTCCAACTGTAATGCGATATAACAATCAACAAACTTACAGCAACCTGCATTAGGCTGCATAAGTGTGCACATACTTTTATAATGGGTCATGTGACTGTGCTCAGGATGAACCCATCAGATTCAATCTCATGTTCAAGAGTAATTACCATACATCTCTCATCAATGAAGTTATTCTGATTAACCCCAAATAAAGATCAGCTGTTTCTGTAAGATTTTCGTGACATCTTTTTGGTTTCATATGACTGCTGAAGTCATGGTCCACAAACAGCCTACAAAGCATGTACAGGTTCTCATTGTCAAAAGATATCAATAAGGACAGGGGTGCAAAATAATTTCCAAAACATTATATACCATGGAGCACAGTGAATACCATCATCAACAAGTGGAGAAAATGGGGCACCACAGTGGCATTACTATCCATCCATCCATTTTCCAGACCATTCATCCTGCACAGGGTCACGCGGAGCCTGAAGCCTATCAAAGGAAACTCAGGGCACAAGGTGGGGGACAACCTGGACAGGGTGCCAACCCATCACAGGGCACAATCGAACAAACATTCATACACTATACACAATTTGGAAATGCTAATCAGCCTACAACGCATGTCTTTGGACTTGGGGAGGAAACTGGAGGACCCAGAGGAAAACCCGAAGTATGGGGAGAACGTGCAAGCGCTGCGCATGCAGGGTGGAGGAGGGATTCGATCCCCTAACCATGCAGGTGTGAGGCAAATGTGCCCACCAGTGGCATTACCAAAATTATCAAGATGAAACATATCAGGAATCTGTCAGGAGACCTATAGCAACATTAAAGTAGCTGCAGGAATATCTGGCAAGTACTGGTCACTCCCTGGATCTCTTATATTCTTCACATGTCTGGGCTATGGTAGGGTGGCTAGACTAGCCCGCCTAAATCACCCCCAAACCATGCGGCAAAACATGTCATGGTCTGATGAGTACAAGGTAGAACTTCTCGAATAATTCTAAATGATATGTATGTTTGTTAAACCAGACAGTTTAACACTTGAAGAACACTATACCTGTGGTGAAGCATGGTGGTGGCTGCATCATATTATGGTGCTGCTTCTCTTCAGCTGGGACTGGGGCTTTAGTCAAGATACAGGGAATCATGGATAGCTCCAAATTCCAACCTATTGTGGCACAAAACTTGTAGGCCTCTATTAAACAGCTGAAGATGGAGAAACATTTCACCTTCCAGCACGATAACGATGCAAAGCACAAATCCAAGCCAACCAAGCAATGGCTTCAGAAGAAGAAGATCAACGGTTTGGAATGGCCCTATTGAAACATTATGGATGTTGAATACCTGTGGAATGGCTTGAAGAGGGTTGTGCACAGAAGAGCCCCTTGCAATTTGATATATCTGGAGCATTTGTTCAAGGAAGAGTGGAATAAAATCGCCAAATCAAGATGTGCTAAGTTGTTAGACTCTTATCCAAAACTGCGCTGTATTACAAGCAAAGGCTGCTTTGGCAGAGTAAAATGGTTTCCTTATTTTTTTTTTTTTTTTAAATCACAAAAACCTGCAATTTTAACACAGGTATGTAGACATTTTATATGTACTGTATAGTGAAAACTTGCTCAGTTCCAGTTCATCATTGTTAAACCTGCTGGTATGGAACTGAGGACCAGTCAACTTCTTTTTTTTTCATCATGGTAAGTACTTAGTATTTATTAGAGAAGTATGTACTAATTACCTGCAATTACTGGCACTTTGCAAAGTATAACTGTGTTATAATGACCAGATTTGTACAGCAGTATGTGGTGTCACATTTCCATAATTACTGCTGCTTAGCCCTCTGTTCAGTGGTGTGTGTGCGTGTGTGCTCGCAGTGTGTGGCACTTGTGCAGCCTTGCAGCTCTGTGGATCCATCATCATCATCATCATCATCATCATCATTATTATTATTATTATTATTTAGTACCTTACAACTTGGTGTATACTTAGAAATCCTTAAACTTTGTGATGGTGATGATGTTACTGGGATGAATCCATTAAACCAAATAGAGGCCGCGAAATTCTACCAAACTGACACATCTTGTTCTTTAAAGTAAATCGAACTTTTTCCACATGGAGAGTCTGCGCTAATTCACCAAGCTACAAATTAACTGCAGGAGCATCTTTCTTTTTCCAGAAAAGAAGTATACATTTTTTAGCTATTAGGTGGGCATTGGGCAACAGTTATCCAACAAGAATAAAAAGTAAGATGTGTCATTCTTTAATTAATATAAAAATGTAATCATGGGCAAATTGCTGTGGTATAAGAGAAATAAAACCCTTTGGGACATGCTGTTTTTTTGAAAACATTCATGGTGATAACAGTAACTCTGCTACACGTCATGCCACATCACTCCACCCTGTTCTTTAATATTTTCCTTTTACAGCACCCGCTGTGTTTTATTTCTTAGTTGTTAAAATCAATATACAAATCAAACAGAACAGGTTAAAAAATAGTTCTGCCATAGTTATGGAGCTCCTATATCTGACTACATAATTGTGAAACCGATGGAAATTGTTGTTGGTGGAAAAATGGTACGAGTCCATTACAAGACACCATAAAGGTACGAGACGCCATAAAGTAAACTGAGTAAAATATGTGATAAAAGCTGTTGTGGTGGGAGGCTGAGAGATGAGTCACTGCTGGTCTGTTTTCTAGCAGGGAGAGTAAACAGTAGGGCTTCCTTCACTTCCAGTCCTCCTGCCATTCACACACATACACTAAGCACCCAGAACATGTGCCACCTGGCTCTTGTGCTCTGAGAGAAGCTTCTGGCAAATGCAGCATGAGTGACAGCAGCATCCATTCTACCCCTGCAATACTAATGATATGACTTCACAACGCCAAATAAACAGATGCTGTGCAAACACGGCCTGCAGCTCTGAGCTCGACACAGCTGATAAAAAATGCCCGCAAGCCTTGAGGAAGATGAGTCTCACTTTTAAAACAACACAGAGAAAATTATGAATCATATCTTAACTCATGAGTGATAGACCTTTGCAGTGAAACAGATCCAAGTTGATTTTTAAAGTAGATTTGGGTTTATTTTCATATAACAATGATAGTGTGTCAAAAACTGGTTGCTCAAACAACCTAAAGTAATTCTACTAAGATATTCACAGTTATCCAGGTGATAAAATGAAATAGTCTAGTTGCAGTCAGTCCATTTTAATCAGGGTTATTGTTGTTAAATTATTTTATAAACTGATATAAATCATTACAGTCCCCTCTGAAACTATTGGAATGGTAAGGCCAACTCATTTGTTTGTGCTATACATCAAAGACATTTGGGTCTGAGATCAACACATGGACATGAGACAAGACTTTAGGATTTCAGCTCTTATTTCTTAGGATTTACATTTAGATGTGTTAAACAACCGTTTGTATCAGACCACCCAATTTTTAGGAGTACAAAAGTATAGGAACAGATAACTCTTGAAGTAATACAAAGTAAATAACACTTCATATTTGGATACCCTTGAATACCCTTGCTTGCATTAACTATATCAAACCTGTGACTCATTGACATGACCCAATTGTTGGTTTCTTCTTCTGGATGCTTTTCCTAGCTTTTACCGCAGCCTCTTTCAGTTGTTGTTTGTTTTGGGGTGTTTCACCATTCAGTCTCCTCTTCAGGAGGTGAAAGGCATATTCAGCTGGGTTAAGGTCTGGTGATTGACTAGGACAGTCTAAAACCTTCTACTTTCCTCCCTGATAAAGTCCTTTGTAGAGTTGGTAGTATGTTCTGGATCATTGTCTTGCTGCATGGACAAGTTCCTCATTTTCATTTGGATGCATTTCTCTGTAAATTGGCACACAAAATGTTCCTGTAAACTTCTAAATTCATTCTGCTGCTACCATCATTGTGGTAAACATACCAGTGATTTTATTTTCCCTCTTTTCTCAGCTTCAAAATGACTTGGTTTTCTCCTATAGACAGCTCTCTGATCTTCATGTTGACATCCTTTTTAACAACAAATGCAGTCTTCACAGGGGAAACTGAAGGCTAAAACCAAGAGTAGATGTTCAGTGCTATTTATTGTTTAAACAATCAGTCTAACAAGACACACCTGATAACAAGAAACACCCATCACATGTTCCAATATTTTTGCTCACCTACAAATTGGGTGGTCTGATACAAAATGTGCTATGTTCTATGTCATTTAACACCTCTACATATAAATACCAGGGAATAATAACCGAAATTCTCAACTCTCTTCTCATATTCATCTCTTGATCTCAAACCCAAATGTCTTCAGTCTACAGCAAAAACAAATGAATCAGCCTCGCCGTTCCAGTAGTTTCAGATGGGACTGTACATAAAAAATAAAACCTTTCTTGGGAAAATTTAGCTTGTTGCTCCATTCTGCTCATCTATCATGTCACCAATTCTCATAAATTGATTCAGTAATATAACATGGTAGGAATAAAACACTTGGGGACATGCTGGAAAATAATCAACAGTGGGGCGGAGTGATGCAACCTGATTCAAAAAGGAGTTACTGTTGGCACCCCAAAGTTGATTATTTTCCAATAACAGAACATGTTACATTCCTCTTACATCATAGCAATTTTGCAAACGATAACAATTTTTTACATTTATTAAAGAATATCACATTATAATTTTTTATCCATATATTGTCATGCCTAATGTTCTGAAACACCTGCAAAACAAGTTAGTTCCTGTTATCACTTACAGCTATATATAGTCTTTCTCTCACCAGCCTGTCTTCTTCTCTCTCTTGAAGTTAATAAGACAAATTGCCTGTCAGGTTATAGAGAAAAGCTGTCAGTCCAGAAGATTTTACAGCTTTACCTTTAACTGTTACAAAGTGCCGACACTGGAGACTCCTTCCACAAATGCCACCTAAACGTCTCCGCAAAGTATAAACCTATTAGAAAAAGAACATTATTATAAACCTGTGATTTGTCTTGCAGTTGGCACTACCATTAAAAGACCTTCTGACCAGTCAGGATTGAGAATCCAACAGCACCGTGCTATTGTCATGTCAATGGCAGAATCGGTGTTACACGGCATTTCCCAGAGCACAACGTCGCCTACAAACACGGCCACCGCAAACTACAACACTCAACACCCCCAAACTCTTACAGCGTCCCAATATGTTTACTTACACTAAGCACTAAAATTATGTACTCTTTTTGTGAAGAAATGTGCATACCTTTGAGTGTGTAGTAAAAAAGTATGCATGTTCTGGGATATAGTAACATGTAATTCATGTAACAGAAGAGAACATTGTTGCCTAGTTACGTGTACTGTGACCGTAAACAAACTCCTCATTTAGTTTTCCACATTTCATTTACACCTTTCTAAAATGCATTCTCTAACAAACGTCCTCGCACAAAGAGTAATATTAGGTGAAAAAGTGTCCATGGATCAACACTTCGAGCCATGTACCTCTGGGACACTCATTTCAACATACTATGATTTGGGACACACTAATTCTGATCTCGGATGCTATTTATGCAAATTGGGATGCGGCATTTGTCACATTCACAGTCACCATTATACTAATCACCTGCACCTGTACATAATCACAATATTTAAGGACCTACTCACCACCACCACCACATCATTGTGAAATGTACATGCTGTGTGTTTGTTTCCAGTCCATACCAAGCCTTTGTATTTAGCTATTTTGGTTTTGATCTGTTTTCTGGTTTTTGAATCTTGCTTTTCCTAGTTTATGTTGTTCGATCACCTGAACAATGTCTGTTTTCTGTTCCTGATTTTTGCTAAACTTATTAGAATTGATGCAAGCTTTCTTAATAAAGCTTTTGCATATGTGCACTTGTGTCCGTCCCTGCCACCATACACGTATAAATAATATAATTGAAGATGTTGCTGAGTACATCTAGGACAGTGTATTTAGTATTCGGCCATAAAATCCAACTTGGTGTAAAGGACAATTGCGTTTTTTTTGTTTGTTTGTTTTTTTTAAAGTAGTTTTGTAGTTCTAATTTGGTAATTTGGTCCCAAACACTACAATGATTAAATCAGCTTTAGCTATTACTAAGTCTGTATTCACTGCATGTGAGTAATTATATAACTCTCAGATGTAATTTGAGGTCAGATTTTAGATGGCAACGCTTAATTCAAGTGTGGTTTTCAGTTATCTTGACTTGCTAGTACTACTCGATCAACTGCAGTGCCTTGCAAAAGTATTCACCCCCTTCAACTTTACCACATTTTATAGTGTGACAACCTGAAATGGACTTGATTGGAATTATATGTCAGGAAACGACACGGAAAAAGTCTATATTTTGTTCAATAATTTACAAATAAAAATGTAGAAATAAGTAAGCATAAGTTAACTTAAGCATAAGCTAACTTGCCATTGGGAGCAACTTAGGGTTCAATGTCTTACCCAAGGACACTTTGGCATGTGGAGGCATGTGGAGTCATGTGGGCCAGGAATTGAACCACCAACCCTACGATTAGTGGACAACCCGCTCTTCCACCTGAGCCACAGCAGCCCACTGTTCCCTAATTGGAAATGACATCATATATTCTGAAGCCTCTCAATTCTAAAAAAAAATGACAGACGAACTCAAACTTTATATACAAATGTCAGCAGCTTCTTATCGCTGTTGTAGCTCTCAAATGATTACTTTCGATAGCATTATTTTGAAGTTTGTTTGACGTTCTATATATGGTTTGTTGGAGTCAAATGACTATTAAATGTTTAATAATTAAAAAATTCATGTTGCCGGAAATTGAGTCATCAGTGCCCCGATGTTTAGTGATCCAGGGTTCTCACTAGTGTCCGAACACCTGTACACAATATACTGATTCACGACCTAGGGAGCTGATTGAGACACACCAATTGTAACTGTAGAACATAGCATGTCCAAATCTGCAAGAAAGTTGAGATTAGGGCAGAGGTTTACCTTCTGACAGGACAATGATCATAAGTACAATGCAAAAGCTCCACTGGAGTGGTTCAAAACCGGGAAGTGTTAGTATGGCCCAGATCACTGACTGAGGATTTAAATAGGCAAAAATATCAGCATCCAGATGTGCAAAGCTGATAGAAACATATTCCAGAGGACTTGCAGCTGGAACTGCAGCCAAAGCTTTTTTCTACAAAGTATTTACCCATGGAGGTGAATATTTATGCAACCAATACATGTCTACTTTGTTGTTTAATTAACCTTTGCGTCACAGTACAAGTGTTTTTCACCTTCAAATGTTAGACATATTACATAAATCATATGGTTGTTCCATGTGTACTGAGAAAAATGTTTCTCCTGCTTTCAGATACTCACCAGGCCTTGAGGTAGCAGCAGGCTGTTGATGAGTGGCGCTGATTGTCACATCTAGCAGGTAAGATTACTTCTCTGCTCTGGTTTCATCAGCCCCCAGTCCTTTATACACACTGCAGTGAATCTGCAACACAGACAACTCATATGTTAGACAAACAGGGCATTTAAACATGCAGTCCCAGAAAGAGATAACTGACTCTCAGCAGCGGGAGCCAAGACACAGAGGCTGATGCAGCTGTTTGCTATCTGATATGAATTGCAGCCTGAGGGGAAGCTAAATGAAGCAGCGAGGTATGATGATGAAGTGAATATGGAGGCGCAGTTCATTACATGTTACCGTCTGTACCGCTGACACTCTCGCTTGTTAACACACATTCAGCAAAAAACTGCTTCATCTGATGCCTATCATTTCTGAAGGATTGTTTCTCAACTGTTTAAGTCTGCAGGCACAAGACAGAAGGTGCTTATGATCAGGTGTTAGACATCTAGATGCTTTGTCGAAAAGGAGATTTATTTTTGATGTAATTGCACACATTTCTGCCTAGACTGGACTGGAGATGTGAGGCAAACATGCTAATCATTAAACCAACGTTCACAGTATGCCATTGTAGAAAAATAATCAACAGTAGTCTAGTGTGATGCAACCCAGCTTCAGTGGAGATACAGTTATCACCCCAGTGTTGATTATTTTCCTGTAAAAACACATCCTGATGTCGGGGCATGGTGGCTTAGTGATTAGCACACTTCCAGGCCTCACTCCCCCAGGGTTGAGGGTTTGATTCCTGCTGTGGCCCTGTGTGTGTGGAGTTTGCATGCTTCCTCTCAAGGTTTCTTCCTCATATTATCTTAGGGAGTTTTTCCTCGCCACCATCGCCACCGGCTTGCTCAATAGGGATAAATTCACTCACTTAAAATCTGTATCCATGTGTTTATATATTTCTGTGAAGCTGCTTTGAAACAATGTCCATTGTTAAAAGCGCTAAACAAATAAAATTGAATTGAACTGAATTCTGATCAGAACTGACCAATCGTCAGCACTGTGATATAATCTCTTATAAAATGTCTACAAGTTTCTATAGATAACTTTAAAACAGCATTGCATTCATGTGTTCATCCTTTAAAAAAAAAACTACTGTATAAGGAAAGCAAATTTAGCTCTGAACTGTACACCAGCCTTGTTTAGGTGTTTAGATCCGCACTGCATGAGTTTCCACTTCACACTATAAGGTTATTATCTGGGAGTAATTACCTAAAATAAGACCCCATTTCAAATGGCTGCATATACAACACACTCCACATTATTCACACTTCACAGCCATAAACATATGAATGTGAACATAAAAGAGGGTCAGATTTGCTCTCTTGAAACTTAAGTGTTTTAAGCCCTTAACATTTAATTGTGTGTTTGTTAGCCTGCTGTGTTTAAAACCATCTGAAACCAATTTTCAAATCAACATGCAGCATTTCCAGAGCCGCACCACTGAGCACTCATCAGTGTGTAAAAAGGTACTGCTGATGATGAGACTATATGAAGAGAAAGCATCTTTGTTTGAACCCCCCCCAAAGCTTTCAGTTCCTAACGCGATTCAAATGAGTGTAAATAAAAATAAAAATAAAAAAAGGCTTTCACAGCATCATACTCTAGATTATTGTATATTCTTAGACGAATATATGTTATATAAATATTTTTATGGATTTGCAATATCTTGAATTGAAGCCTTATTTTTTTCTTCACAGACTTCTGCAGTTATTATTTTTCTGTTTTCTATTTTCACAGGTGCTGGAAATGTACTGAATTATTGAAACTCATTATGCGTGTGTATAATAAAGGGAGTTCTGATGCATTCAGTCAAAAGGTGTGTATGAAAAAGCTGACGCACAGGCCATGGGTGAGTGTATTATCAGATATGCGATGTCCTTCTACCTTTGTGCTTCATAATAAAGGTTTGAGGACCCTTCTTGGCATTGTGCAAAATGCTTTTATTCAAATTGCACTCTCCTTTTCCTAAATGATGGCCGACTCCATCATCATAAACAACGGCTCGTTTTTTGTTTTGTTTTGTTTTGTTTTGTTGTTATTTTCCCTCCCTCAACAAGATGGAAATGCCACTGTTATGTGACAGCAAATTGGATTTTCTGTTTGTGAATTAGGCTTGCTCTTTAGATGAGCACATCAAGAATTAATCTGTTCTTGTCATTATAAATGCATTTACTCCTGCGCCAGAGCAACAAATATGATTGCACGCTGGATTGGGCGCATGTTTGTGGTCATGCAGAAGTTTCACGCAGAAAACTTGAATAATTTACAAAGAAAAGACTTCATTAATTTTCAGCCTGGTTGAATGAGGTACTGTAGAAAAATGTGAAGTTAGTGAAATGTGTATCTGAGTGGGAGAGAATATAGTCATGCACATGCCTGTAATGAGAAATCTACATCTCTGCTCCTGATCAGAAAGAGGCTATGCGAGACACTGAACACAAGTGCGAGTTTCTTCAGCTGTGAGGAAATAATTGGGCGGCCTTTTCACTAAGTCCTTTTCCTTCAACTGCATGTAATGTTATGGGAAGCATATGTAAACTGGGCTACGTGCAGCCGCGTTTAACATGTGGGGGGCGAGCAAGAAAAGCCAGCATGGAGGACACAGTGCTGGTAGAAATATTAGTGAATGAATATGATGTACATAAAATCAGAGATATTTGATTATGGAACAGAAAGTGTTCTCCTCACCAGAATTAGGATAAATATTGAGAAATCAGTCTTCCTTTTCTCCAAGACATATGAAGCACACAGGGTGCTGAATACCCAGAGGAAAGTCTGGTATTTACATTTATGGCAATTGGCAGACACCTTTATCCAGAACAACTTACATTTCTCATTTATACAACTGAGCAGTTGAGAGTTAAAGACCTTGCTCAAGGTCTTAGCTGTGGCAGTGCTGGGATTTGAACTCATGACCTTCCAAGTGCTACTCCAATGTCTTAACCACTGATCTACAACTGCCACATTTAGGGCTGCTGGGAAATGCTTTTATACTCCAAAAAAAAGTTTTTTTTTATTTTTTATGAATCACTATGAATCACTCACAATTGTGAAAAGAAAATGCCAAAAAGCTTATGTCTCTGTTTTTGAAGACCCAATTTGTGTGATTTGTCATTTATTATATTTCAATAATTTTCAGTCATTGTTAAATTCCTCACTGTTTTGTAATTGTTGCATCTGGACCTGCTTTGTGAAAAATCATGTCAGCACACGATGCTACTAATATGCCTCAATGTTGGTTAATTCCAAAGAAACAGAAAGCATTAAAAGAGTGATCTGCCCTCTCCCTCATACTGTACACTAGCAGACCAAGCAGACGCCGACAATTGGCTAGTGTCGCTCTGATTGACAGGAGAGAAAGTAGCACCTAAAAAGAGAGCATGGCCAATCTTGGACTCCTGGCCACGGATGGCTGTGCCATCACTGCGATTCGAACTCATGCTCCTAATGATAGGACAAATGCTAATCTTTGTTGTTAATAACAAACTTAAGCTTGTACAGTCAGAAGACAGAAGCAGTAATGGTGTTGTTATGATTACAGTATGTGTTTTTTGTGAGCAAAAAGGTATTCTATCCACAGCATTTTTTGTAGGTGAAATCACAAAAAAACACCTGAGTATGGAGAACATGAGCAGTTGGAGAGCTGGAGTTAAAATCACCTAGTGCGAAAGCGGCTATAGGTGAGAATGCTTACTTCAAATTAGCACACTGGCAGCCATGTAAAGGTCAAAATGTCCCGACCACAAGATGTATTTCACAGCACACTATTAACAAGCCCCTATCTGAATGTATATGTCACAATAAACTTATACCAGAATTCATTACTGAGAAACTTTGAAGTGAGCATATCTGAAACATTTCGAATCACAAAGGACTTGAATGAACTTCTTCCCTGTTTGTAGATTACAGATCAATCTGGTGATTTTGTGGTCTGATTTGGCCTTTACCGCATACATAATAATCTGTAATAGTGTTACTGATTAGAGCAAAACATCTGACAGCTAAAATCTGTTGAAATTATTTAAGCGTTTGTCACTCTAGGCGATTTCATGATTGCGGTGCCATTTAGTCCTCCTGAAAGTTTTGTTTCGTTTCTCAACATTAACTCTAAGAAAGGCACATCTCAAGCAACAATCTCTCAAAGCTGACGATAACTGAAGAGGTGTAACAGGGGTGAAAGTAACAGAATTCAGTTCAGTTCAGTTTTATTTGTATAGCACTTTTAGCAATGGACATTGTCACAAAGCAGCTTTACAGAAATATGTAAATTCAGGATATAAAATATATATGTTTAAATGTATCCCTAATGAACAAGCCAGAGGTGATGGCAGCAAGGAAAACTCATGAGACGATATGAGGAACCAGACTCAAAAGGGAACAAGATCCTGATCTTGGTTCAAAATACAATAGAAACCCTAACAGAATTTGTAATGGTTTAAATAGTTATAATGGGAGTTGTATAGGTTTTAATGGAAGCTGTAATGGTCCCTGTGCATCTCTACTGGTAACTTGCCTTCTATTTGTTGCATGTGGTTTGTAATGGTATTTGTAGTGGAAACCATTATAATGTCTGTGACTATGTACGTTCAAATGATTTAATTAAATTGTTTTTTAAAGCGATCATTTATTTTCAACCTATAATTTTCATAACAGGGTTGTATTTCAAGATCACTGAAATTAAAGAGATAAAAAAAAACAAGAATATTAGAATTTTGCCTACCCATGATCTTCAGGAAATTCAGATGATGCCACTTCCTGTTGAACATGTGACTTCAAATATTTCATGGGGGGCACTCTATTTCATAGGTGTAACAGGGCTGAGTGAATGTTTTTCATAAAGTACCATAAATGATTCATGGAAAGGGATGATTCAAGCATGAGGTGTTAAATACATTCAGACATTAATGCAAAAAAACAAGTATTTTAATTATTATATTTCATAGTAAAGCGTACCTATAGTGAGCTAGAGTGATTTATTATTATTTTCTCTGAAATGTGCACATAGGTTGTTGTGTTTAAAATGTCCTTTCCTTTTAATTTACATACATACTTATAAATGTAATACCAGTGGGACACAAATGGCTCTCAAATCAAGGAATAACACAGCTAATCTGATAAGTACATGAATATTGATGAAGGCCATGCAGGTGTTCATATGTGTCCTGACTTGTTCTCTGAGCCTTTTAATAAGCTAGCGGTATCATAAAATAAGGCTTGGCTCGATCACTACCGCCTACTCCAACAGAGAAGAATGCCCTATAGATTTATCTCATCTCTTTTACTACCTCATCCTCAAATCATAAATTCTGTATGTGATGATAACTTATTTCTCACCCCTGAGGAATCGTATCGCACAAAGTTTAATACCCTGCACATAACCTACAGTAAGACTTAATGTGCTCCTCCCTGGCAAATCCTGACTAGAAGGAAAAAAAATCTGCTGTAAGCCAACATTTACCAAAACCACTGAGCAGCTTCTTCTTTGTACATTTCTCCTTTTTTGTTTTCCCTTTAAAAGCCAGTGAATACGCCTCTTAAGTGCATGCATGTTTTAGCATTTCTCATTGTCTTGTTATAGAAGACGTGCCTCAGTTGGGTAGCAGAACTCCTGCAAGATAATTAAAGGAAGTGTTAATTACAAAATGCTCAAAGCCTTCGTTCCCAAGGCCACCTTTCCACTTGAGATCATAACTAGTCCCTCGAGACTTTCAGTCATGTGTGTAATTAATGTGTACGCCCCATCCCGCAAGCCAACAACATCGCAAATAACGCTTCACCTTCGAGCGAACCCCATGCAAAGTATCTGCGATGCAGTTAAAAGCCTTATTAATTGTGTTGTTACAAAAAAGCATTAAAAGATTTCCCAGCACACTCAGTTTATCATGTGCTCAAATCGTGTTTTAAAATTCGATTTATTATTGTGATGGTGCACAGACTTGTTCACTTTCACCGGCCAGATGTTTCCTGTCATCATCTTGGGTTACGCTCATGTATCTCTGCATCACATTTATGTATTGGATTTCTTTCCACTTAGCCTTGACCTCATGTGTTCAGTGATGTCCAAATGCACTAGCAATTCACTGCCACAGTCAATCTAAACAAATAGGCAGTAAATATGTTGATTTGTGTAAAGACAATTATTTCCAATGAACTGTTTTTCCTCACCCCAAATTACACCTCACTCTCTCTGTCTGTAAATACTACCACTTTACTACCACTCTAAACCAAGGCGGCAAAATACGCTTCCTATGTATCAGGTACTTTACAGTTAAAATAGTCATATGTCAAATATAGAAAACTTTTTTTTTTTGAAGTGTGTCTTGATGGGACATTTCAACCACAACAAAAATGTACATTTGGCATCCAAAGTAATAACACTTTAATTCTAGGATTTTTTTTTCCATTTATTTGAAATACCATGTACTATATTTCAGCAATCTGCTTAACGAAATAAAAAGTTCCAGCCTCATTCAAGCTGTTTTAAAAAAGCAAAACATCCCAAAACATCCAATCTACTTTAATCGTGCTGCACAAAAACGAATGTTTGTTTGATCAGAGCCTCTTTTTTTTTTTTTTTTTTTTTTTTTTTTTACACAGAGAAGTAATAATCTTTTAAGTAAGCCTCTATCAATTCTTTAGGAGTGCCAAGGAACGCATGTTATATCATGTCATATGAAACCAAAATGTTATATATTAAATGTTTTGAGACATTAATCTCTAACACAAGCTTTAACCTCCCCTAAACCACTTCTAGTGATTCATTTTCTTTTCATATCTTCTTTTATGCCTGCTTTCCTTTAAACAGTTCAGATACATCTGTTATACAACTGATATTTTTAAAGCCACATCACTTGTTTTGCGACAAAGCCACTTTGATTTTATGCAATATTATCTAATGATCTCATAATGAAGCCTAGAAAAAGCATGTTTTATTTCTATTAATAATGCGAGACGTCTTTGCATTTGTCTTTAGTAAGGTTCAAACATTCAGTGTGGAGATTATTATGAAATATAAAATATTAGACTTAAAAACAATTTAAAGAGAAAGGATTAAACTATATTGTACAACACTTATTATGAACCACTCTTCGAAGAAAAACTGTCTATTTTAAAGGTGTATTTATTGACTGTCATGGATATCCTGGAGGGGTATCGGGACTACAGTCCCAGCAGCCACTGCACCACACCTGCATGTCACATGACCACCTGCACCTGAACTTCATTCTTGTTAACGAGCACTTATGGGTATTTATAGCCACAGTTTGCACTACACTGGTTGTCTTGCGTTTGTCTTTCTCTGCCCTCGTTTTTGTCACAGGGTTCACGGTCTTTGTTTCATGGTTTTTCTTTGCCTTAGTATTTTGCCACGTGTTCATAGCTTCTTTTGTATTTATTTTCATTGTTATTAAACTCTTTATCTGCACTTGCTTCCATCTCCGCCTCTAAAATCGTGACACTGACACAGGAGTCTTAGTGATTCTTTTTATGACTTGAAAGGTACTTTCACACCTATTAGTCCATTTTCAAAGACCAAATTAGAAGAAAATCTATATTTTCTGCTTGTTTACTATTTGGTTTCATGCAAATATACAAATCAAAAAAGCACAAAAACTTTGTCTAAGGTGTGTGTACAACAGAAAATAGAAGGGAGGATGGGGGAAGGAACCTTTTCCAGGTGAATCATAAAAAAACACCCAAGAACGGAGAACATGAGCAGTTGGAGAGTCTGAGCTAAATAAATTGTTAGGTAATTATATAAATAACTAGTTAATTAACTAGTTTAACCATCTTTTTTCTCTATCTTCATCAGTTCAAATAGTCCGAACACATCATCGTTCTGTAGCTATGTCGTTTGGCTCAGTTTGTGCCTCGCAGCTCAGTTTAGCAGATCACATCTAGAAAAAAATGCTGCCTGCAGCACAAAATACAAGACATATTGGGTTCTCTTCCTGCAGTTGGGTTGATTCAGGGTTGAATCGCTTTCTCACAGTAATCAAACTGTGCTAGACCTGGATTGGAACCAGACTGAGACCAACTCGCTCAGACAGCTCAGAGAGTTGTTTTGTGATTGCTATGTTCTCACCCGCCTATGCGAAGTGCACTGAGGGGGGAAAAACAGCAGAGTTCCAGTCTAACAACTGGACTAAACGTTGCACATATGTGATTCAAGCACCATATGATTGAACCTGAGCATTCAAGTTTCCCACTGAAACATTTTGCACAGCTTCGTTTCAAATTAAGATTTGTGTACAATTATGTTGAATAAACGGTGCATTTGTGACAGTTTCTGCCACAGAACTTCATCACAGATGTAGCCTGTTTGTTCAGGCCCCCTAGTGATGTTGATGCTGGTGCCTACAGTCTGTGCAAAAATAGCTTTTGTATAAAAATAATAGAGACAATATTAACGAAAGCTTCAAGTCATCTTCCAAAGTAATACAGTGTCTATCCCCATATAAAATTTGAGCTTTCTGTGTCTCATTGTTGAGGAGCATTCGATAACTGAACAAACGAGTCGTCTCGGGAATTGTTTATGACCTCCCGGAACTCCCAATGTAATGTGGCTAAGTAGTTGGGAAAATCACAGACCAAATACTTTTGCCATAAAGAAAATCATGCTCCAATGAGGCAACAATAAAATCCTGCTGATGGCTAGAAACAAAGGTTAAATCATATTTATTTAGTTTATTTAGTAAACTGATACATTTCTAGACCATCTTGGTCTGTCCTTTCATTTAACTGAGTAGTGGTCTGCAGTGCATTTTTAATTTTTTTTATTTATTTAATTATTTAGTTTGCATTTTGAGACAGTAAGACAAATTGAATTTGTAAAAAACAAAACAGGAAATGACCCTATTTTGCAAAAGTTGATATGTGTCTGTATAACAGAAGTAGAGTCTTTCCTCACCCCTTCTGATGATCTCGGTATCTCAGCTCAGGGAAAGAGACCTGTTGAAGAAGAAATATTATTTTTCAAAAAACGTTGTGTTGATAATGATATATTACAAATATGTCAGACAATGAATAAAGACAAAAAGTCGAAACAAATTTCCAATGACATGCAAGATGGATGTAAGGGCTAAAAACAGGATGACAAAGCCTGTGCCACTATCAAAAAAGTAAACCAATTTGTGGGTCGGGACAAAAGCTGTCACAGAGAGTCTGATTTGAAGCAACCATCTCCTTTTTATTCCTCGTGTTCTGGTTAAAAGCTTAGTTTAACTGCTCAGGTATTAATATCAGTTTTAGTTCTTTTAATGGATACAATGTTAATTTTTGTCTTATGTGTTAGCGAGTCATTTTTGAAGGCGCTAGTTAACTGTAATTAGCGGCTTTATTTGGGGTTAGACAGGATAGGTTTACTTTTTTAAGTGTAAGTAACTTAATTTATGACTGGCATTCGCAACATTAGAGTTATTATTATTAGGGTTACCTGCTTAATGTTTAGTCATCCTTTCAGTCTCTTAATACGCGTCGGCATTCAGCTCTAACAGTCACAGAAGGAAGTTCAGGACTCTAAAAGGTAGTGACTTTCAATAGCTGATATTTAAAAGCACTGGTATTACAACACAAATGCAGCTTTCTGATGTTCAATGGAATAAGAATAAAGGTAAAAGAGACATAGCAGTTTAAATGTATCCCATTCACTCGAATGAGTGATGAAACATTGTGAATATCTGCCATATTCACATACTGGGGTTATACTGACTAACACCAATGACTGAAGGCATTTAGACAATTTTACTGTTCTTACCTCCTGAATCTCCGAATCATTCACAGTCACGCTAGTGCAAACAAGCCAGAGTTTTGGTTTAATAAGGTCAAGCTTAAAGGATATGTTTAAAAAAATTCAGTTTATTGATCTAAACAGTTGGTTTCCATTAACATCTTAAACATTTAAATGACGAGTCAATATTCAATGAACAATTTAGTGCTAGAGTTAAAATTATTTAACAAAGTCGTAATTGTATTAATGCTTATCTATTGTTACACAAAATGTCTTCACAACTTCTCTAAAGTTACTTTTTTGCTGCTTTTCTTTGTTAAGTATAAAATCAAAAAAGAACATATTAGCAACTTCCTGAACTAAAACAGGCATTTATTACTTAAAAACAAGTATGTGCTTATCTAATTTTACCAAAAAAAAAGAGAAAAAAAATAATGATGCTCTATTAACAAATTATGGCAAGAACAAATTTAACAATTATGGCCACCTATTTAGAGAAGCTTACACAAGATGATTTATGTCCTTTTTATTACATTTTTATGTACAAATACAGGCTAAACACACAGCAGATCACTTGTAGGTAGCTACATACATAGCTGATTGCTTTCAATCCCAGTACCGATATCAAAATCAAAATATACAAACTCAGTATTTACCGTCATCAAATCAAGACGTTATTAAGAAAGATGTTATGTACAATATGGGGGGGAGGGTAGGGGGGTCTAACACTTAACGGTTGCCTTGGTGAAATGGTAGCCAAGAACAAGGAAGCATCATTTTGTACGTAACTCCATGCTTTAGGTTCAGGGGAGCAAACAATAGACAACTAAAGGGAAGCAGCATTCAAATGGAAGTCTTTTTGTTTAATGCAAGATCCTTTTGGGTTTCTTAGATGTATGAATAAATCGTGTTATCAAATCCATCTGCTGTATGCAGTTTCTCGCTCCTTGGTTAGGGGAGGTTAGGTTTTGACCTAATACATGTTTTTGCGTGTTTGAATTTTTTTTTATTTGATATTTTTTAGATTATTACATAAGGATGCCAGGCAGGGGAGATCACTGATGTGGAGCACCTTTAGTATCTACCATAGGGGTGATCTCTGTAGCCCCCTCGTGCAACTCTTGCAGCTGGAGCTTTGAGGCTCGGCCGCGGCTGAGTCCATTCCTCTTCAGCTACAGGTAAAGGGACCAGAAGACATCATAAGAATCTGAAATCTGAATTACAATAAGTGAATAAATGATTCATTCAACCTATCCATCCATCTGCCCAGTCATCCAAATTGACCTAACTTCTCCCTATTATGTCTGATAAAACTGTGAAACTCGGGTCTAATTCCTGCAGCAGCTGTGGCTCTGCTTCAACAACTGCACACTGACGCTTTAAGTGAATTTTCGCTGATTTCCCACAGCCACAATATAGCAATATGCGTTTGAGGATGTTATTCAAGATATGCAATGATGCAGAACATTAGAGTAACCAGCAGATAAGCAGCAAACACGAAAGGTATCTCAATGAGCTCTGTCTAGATTTGTTGCTGTTCAGTTTCAGCTGAATTGAGCGCTACGCAATGTCACACTGCCCTAATTATCAGCTAGCAGTAGCTCGGAAGAAGAAGCAAGAATTGCTGGCTGATCCAGCTGTCATATAAATACAGCACACGCTGGGAATCAATGCGCTATGAACGTGCTCAGTGGGCCATCCCCAAAACAATCAGGCCACCTTCAGGATAGGGAATCCTGACACTCGATACAGCTAACGTGGTGTTTCCACTACAGTTCTGTGGCGAGATTGCAGAGGAAATGAGCAGTATGAGAACACGTTCACAAAACAGAAACGTTCATATTAAATACTGTGAGTAATAGTACAGCACAGCACATGAAATGTTTTAGGTTCTGTGATCTACTTAGGCTACTTTCATGTGTAAAGCTCAGACCGCTACACATTGTGCTCATTTAAATCACATTACAAGTGCAGCGCTGAGATTTTGGTTTCATGTCACTGAATGATTATGAGGCATTGTTTTAGCATCAGCCATGCCAAGGCACTCCAGTGCACAATTTGGCACGCTGTATAATGAATAATTGGAACGGACAAGGCACAATGTGAAAATGGCTCCAGTGGAGAGCGATGGAGCCCCTGCCAAGAGCAGCACGATCCCTGATTTAGGACATAATCCGGTGAGGGCAGACGCTCAAAAGGCAACGCAGCGTATAAAAGGCCATGGCTCGTCTCTCAGTGGGCTGCATTGAGGCCTCCAGCCTGGCTCTGGCTCTGCTCCTGTACTCGGTATGCATCTTAAAGCCTCCCCTGCAGCAAGCTGCCAAGGTAAGATGGCTACCACCGAGCACAGCACTCTGGTTATTTGGAAAAACAGGAGGTGGCTTTTCTTTATCTCATTGCTGTGAGTGGGTTACCATTACTGTTGAGAGGGAAATGAGAAGGGGAGTGCTGTATGTCCTCGGCAAGGGCAACGTATGAGTGTAAGCCTGAGTGTAAGCCTAATTTTAAGCCTGCAATGTCAACAGAACTCTGTGGTGCACCACTACGGAGACAAGATCAGGAAGCTTCTACTTTTCTGGCAGGCGCAAATAAATTTCCTTCTGCTCAGATGATAACCCACTGAGCAGTATGTTCCACTGAGCTGGGTTTTAAACATATAAGATCCACGAATGGCCTGTGGGTGTCATTATGATGACCATCTGGGTGTTTATCCGTTCTGTTTTAATATCGGCGTTAAAAAATAAACAAGAAGAGAGGGACTGTTGAGCGTCTGTCATAAAGACTTCGATAATAAATGTCAGTTTCTGACCCACCTAATGAGCGAATGGGCAGCTTATGATTCCTTAAAGCCCTGATACAGTGCCACAATTCTTTCTGAGTTTACAAATAGAGAACATTGTATGCCTTCTGCACTTTCAGGAGAAACAGGATGACCTTTTCCAGTAAATGTCACTGTATAAAGAGCTGAATCTGAGTGCGCATGAGTGGTGGTGTGAAACCTCTAAAATCTAAAACATCGCTCTTTACAAGGAACATATACAATCAGGTAAGTGTAGAGCTATTTTTTTAATAACCATTTAGCTTGGAGCCTAACAAAAGAGAGCGACCTTTACCGTAATTGTTGTATGTATCATCGTTGGTTCCATGGCCATATTCGTAATATTCTGAACCACTGCAATAAAAATGAGACAATTGTTTTAAAAAAAAAAAAAGTTTAAGACATAAAATCAATGTTTAAGACACATATATATATATATATATATATATATATATATATATATATATATATATATTCCAACCATAACACACCAGGAGTCATATATACTCCTAGAAATAGGAAATAATACTGGAATTGCACAAATCAGTACACAGACTTGAGCACTATTCAGAAGCTGTGTGGGAAACATGCACGGGGTGGAGTTTAAGCAAAACTGAGGCGTGTTTCAGTCATGTACGGTTCTGACTTTGCATTTATATTGAATTTTCTTCAGTTAGAGTGAGGAGCAGTATTAAGACCAGTGGCTATATCTGACAATTTGATATAACCATGTCATTCCCGAAATGACATGGTTATATCAAATGCTATAATTCTCGAAAACACTGCTATATAAAAAACATCAAAGTAGCGAATTAAATATTTAATAAAAAGCCTACATACCACACATTCAATTTCTCAATTTAGTATCTCAAGTGCTATTTTATAAAATGTTGCTGCTATAATAACCTCCACTCTTCTGGGAAGGCTTTCCCTTTTTTTTTTTTTTGTACACTAGATGAAGGGAAATTGTAATGATACAGCATACAAAGAATTATATAATTCTGGCATTTTGTGGCAACAGTTTAGGGAAGGACCACATATGGGAGTGATGGTCAGGTGTCCATACTTTTGGCCATATAGTGTACACCAATCAGCCATAACATAAAAAACACCTGCCTAATATTGTGTTGGCCCCCCTTGTGCCGCCTAAACAGCTCTGACCTGTCAAGGCATGGACTCCATAAGACTTCTGAAGGTGTGCTGTGGTATCTGGCACCAAGATGTAAGCAGAAGATTCTTTAAGTTCTGTAAGTTGTGAGGTGGGACCTCCACGGATCAGACTTGTTTGTCCAGCACATCCCACAGATGCTCAATTGGATGCAGATCTGGGGAATTTGGAGGCCAAATCAACTCCTTGAACAATCTGTCATGCTTCTCAAACCATTCCTGAACAATTTCTGCAGTGTGGCGGGGTGCATTATCCTGCTGAAGAGGCCACTGCTATTAGGGAATACCGTTACCATGAAGGGATGTACTTGGTCTGCAACAAAGTAACATCCAGGTGACTGCCAAGACCCAAGGTTTCTCAGCAGAACATTGCCCAGAGCATCACACTTCCTCCACCAGTTTGCCTTTTCCCCATAGTGCATCCTGGTGCCATCTCTTACTCAGGTGCCATCTCTGTTACTGTTTCACCAATTATCCTTCCTTGGTCCACTTTTAGTAGGCACTAACCACTGCATACCAGGAACACCCCACAAGACCTGCCGTTTTGGAGATGCTCTGACCCAGTCAGCTAGCCATCACAATTTGACCCATTGTCAAATCCTTACGTCAGATCCTTACACTTGCCAATTTGTTCTTGCTTCCTACACACCAACTTTGAGAACTGACTGTTCACTTGCTGCCTAATATATCCCACTATAATGTTTTAATGTATATAAGGTTTTAATGTTATGGCTGATAGGTGTATATCATCGTAAAATTGGCTCTTGCTTTTATGTTACATCACATTTCATTTGTCAGCAAAGAAAATACACAATAAGCTTCTTTAGTCTGCATTTTCTATTCCCTGATTTTTATTTTTTAAGCTTAAAGGCAAGTGCTTGTGTTTAAAGGTGGTGGTCTAAATGCAATTGAAAAAACCCCTGAAAACCCTTGTTTCCAATGAAGAAGAAAAATCTAGTGATATGAACATCTGAACATACTTCAGATGTATGTAGATGTACTTGCGTTACCACTATACTGAATACGAGTAAATTTCTCAGTGTAAATATTGCCATAGTTTTTTGATTTCGGCTTCACTTTTGCAGAATACAACAGTAAAACCCATGTGGATCATAACCCAGCCATCACCCCAGATAGAAAAGAGAATATATACCTTTTGGACTGGTTGCTGTAGCCATCGTCGTAGGCCTCATAACCCTGTTCGTCATATTCCCCATCATATCCATCATCATAACCCTGAAAGCACAGAAATACTCCGGGTGATTGTCAGTGGGAGAAGACTTACACTCATAAGGACTCAGAATACAGCACTCTAATTGTTTAATAGTGAAAAATCAATTTTTAATTACACCAAGAAAGGATCTGTCTTATATATATATATACACTCCCGCTGTGAGGAGAGAAACATGGCTGAATCATGTCCAACAGAAAATATTGATTATGTGCAGGGATAATTGTTTCACTTGCCATGTTTGAAGGAAGGAGTTCAGGGTTTGACCCGTAGCTCACATTAATACAGTATCACTGACAACCACCGCAATTAATCTCTTATCACTTAATAAGATTACATCTTACTTATTCACATGGAGATGTGACACAGAATGTTTTAGTGTGTATTACTGATAAAATTGAAGCACGATTTTCTTTTCCAATTATCTATTTATTCACCAACCACTAATCTACATAAATGATCCTATTTGACACTGAGGGAATTTAGGATGACCTTGGAAGACAAGATACAAACACAAAATGAAATTGATTTGAGGGTTTCTATGAGAAAGGCGCTTGAAAATTGCTCGGCTATCCATTGCTAAACATATACAGTTGAGTGCAAAAGTGTGCAATCTCCAAGGCTTCTGGGTAAAATAAAGGAAATTGTACATGCACATTATTATTGTATTACAAAGAAACACAACCAAGGAAATAGAATTGGAATATGTTAGAAATATGTTGAGGGTGAATCCTGCAACAAGACAACAAACATAGTAATGTGAGTTTGATCCAGAGAAAAGAGATTTTGCCATGACCTTTCTCAGGGCTGGGACAGTTACAAAGGCAAAATGTAGGCCTACAAGTTATTATTTATAGCACAGTCAGAAAAGCTGTTCTTTATTTCGCAGTTCGTGATCTTAGTACTATAACCCTTTATTTACACTAGCGAGCATCAAAGTGGCTGATGACTACTGTATTATTTTTCTGTGTATGTCCATGATACAAAGCTGCTATTTCAGTGATAGCAGCAAGCAACAAATACAGCATTGATCTACAGATTTATAAAGCGCATTTAAAAACGACAGATGTTGAAAGCAAAGTGCTGTACAAGAAATATAAAACAGAATTAAAACAAATTAAAAGAGTTAACAAAAACCAAAAAAGGACCAAATGTACACTCTCAATTAAAACATAAAGAATACAAACAGGTTTTCAAAGAGGATTTAAACACAGAAACGGAAGATTTAATGTGAAGAGGACTATTAAAAAAACCTAGGATCTGCCCCCAAGAAAGCCCGGTCACCTTTAGGCTTAAAACATGAGCGAGTAACTGAGAGCAGTAAGTGACTGGATGATCGAAGGGGTCTTGAAAAAGTGTACGGGGGGAGAAGATCACAAATACTGTGGAGCAAATCCATGCAAAGCTTTAAAAACAAAAAGCGGAATTTTAAAATCAACATGGAACGTGACCAGTAGCACAGTGTAATGTGCTCACGTTTTTTGGTGCCAGTCAGTACTCTGGCTGCCACATTTTGTACCAATTGCAAACAATCAATAGTTGTTCAAGGCAAACCCAGATAGAGCGAATTACAGCAGTCCAACCTAGATGTTATAAATGCATGAATAACAGTTTTGATGTCCTCCCTGGAGCGCATCATCTTGACTCTAGCAATAGATCTTAACTGAAAGAAACTGCTTTTCACAACAGCACCAATCTGCTTATCAAAGCACAGTGTGGAGTCAGAAATGACACAAAGGTTCTTGACACAGTCGCACACATTAGAAGAGAGGGGACCAAGCTGACTGATAATGTCAGAGGACAGAGCTGATAGACCAAAAACGATTATTTTGGTTTCACGTCCATCCAGCATTTTATGTCATTCAGACAGTCAAACAAACTAGACACAGAGCAGGTCTTATTTTTCACGGGAAGATAAAGCTGAATGTCATCGGCATAGAAACGATAAGTGGTATCTCACAATAATATGACCTAAAGGATGCAGATATAAAGAGGAGAGAAGAGGACCCAAAATGGAACCCTGGGGAACACCATTGGAAATTTGAGCACAGGATGAGAAACACTTCCCTACATTAACAGAAAAGGTTCTCTCCTTGAGATAAGAAGCAAGCCACTCCAGCACAGGCCCCTGAAACCCAGCTACATGATCAAGTCTTTGCAAAAGGATATCATGATCTACTGTGTATAATGCTGCACTCAAATCAAGTAAATTTAAAATACAGCAAGAGCCTTAGTCAAGAGTGAGTAAGATATCATTGGTAACCTTCAACAAAACAGATTCAGTACAGTGAAGTTCTCTGAAATCGGACTGAAATTAATCAAAAATACTAAAAGCACTCAGGTACGAAGAAATCTGAGAACAACTTTTTCCAAGACTTGAAACGATAGATAGTTTGGAAATGGTCTGTAATTATTCATGACATGCTGATCAAGATGAGGCTTTTTAACAGTACTACAGCATGTTTAAAAGTGGCAGGCACCATCCCATTGGCTAGAGAGCTGTTAATAATAGCGGTCACAACTGGATTCAAAGCAGGAAAAACCTCTTTAAAATATGTGAAGGCAGAAGATCAGAAGAGCAGAAAGAAGACTTCATACTAGAAAAAATATCAGAAAGCTGTGAAGATGACACTGGTTGAAAAAGCGAAAGAGAGCTCTCAAACGGAGTCGTTTGTAGAGGAGAAGAACTATGAGATGGTATGTTTGAATGAATACCCTCAATTTTATAAGTAAAATTTGTCAAAAACTGATCACTGGTCAGTAGAAATCTCGAATGGAACACTAGGAAAGGGATTTAGAAAGTCATTAATTGTACTAAAAAGGACCTTCGGCCTTTGTGCCAAATGACATCTGAATTGAGATTTTTTTGTTCCCATGTGGAGTTAGTCCACATTTAGTTTGACACGCAAAAATGGAGGAAAAAACTTTTAACCATGGTTTCGTCATGTCATCTCTCATTAAATGTGTATAGAGACATTACAAAGAGAAATAAAACTTGGACGGAAGTAGCAGAGCTCATCTGGTAAATGGACATCGCTAGTACAGTTAGCTTGCTTTGCTAATTTGCTAAAACTAGTATGAAGCCTAGCACATAACACATAAAACAAGCCATTTCTACTCTAATTAGTGCATTAATTTGTGTTTAATTAGTCAGCTTTAGTACCTATATATAGCTACTACTATTTCTCATCAACGCTGGCGAGTGCGCAAAAGTGGTTGCTGCATGTCCATAAGAGAAACTATAAATGACACAAGCGATTAGTCACTTGCTTTTGCGAACATAGGGTAAGGATGTATCTCCTGTATTATTCGATTTCTTTTGTTACATGAGATAAGGAACATCTGTGAAACCTAATCAACTCAAAATCTTGCTGCTCTAAATGAAATGTCCTCTTGTCCTAAGGATGTACAAAGTTTTGCATTCAGCTGTATCTTGGATATACTGTATGTATATACCCTATGGTTTGCTTGTGCATGCCGCCTCACTTATACGCTGTTCTGAATAAAGGTGTCTGCCAGAGGAATAAATAATCTTTCCCTATTATGTCTAATCAAGCCTTTCTAAATGCCCTTCACACATTGTTAGCAGTGTTGTCTCAAGGAAATTCAGTGAGGAATTCTTTTGAGTGGGGAAAAGGGAAAAGAAATTGCTAGAAGCAACACCTTTTATATCAGCAGCACCTTCTCAGGTTTTCTGTGGTTTTACAAAGTGTAAATGAAATGTAACCTGATAAAATCAGAGCTCTGGGATTTCACAAAATATCTCCTATCCACGTCTATTCAGTCACATCTACTCAGAATATTTGTTACTTGTATGTCTACTTTTAGCCTACTGACTCTTTCCCACTATTTATCCTTTAAACTCTTAATTTATTATCATTATTGAGGTATTTCCTATCAATCATATTATTCAGTACCTTCTATGAGTGGTTCAGTAACTACAGTACAATTACTATAATAGGAATGGTTTGTAATTATGGGAGTGGGGAATGTAAGGCCGGACATGCCCATGAGTACTAGCAGTTTAAAGATTTTAAATTCATGCAATTAAAAACAAAAGATATAAGTGTATAAAAGGGAACTTGCTGCAACTCCTGAATATGCATGAAGTGCATAGCACATGTTACACATAGTGTCTTGCCCAAGGACACTGCGGTATGTGTAGTCATGTAAACCGAAAATCGAACCGCCAACCCTACGATTAGTGGACAACCCACTCTACCAACTGAGCCACAGCCGTCCACTGTTAGGTAGGTAGTCATTTGTATAAAATGGATAAAAGCGTCTGCTAAATTATTAAATGTAAATGTAAATGTAAATGTACTGTAGGTAGATAGATAGGTAGGTAGGAAGGTAGGTAGGTAGGAAGGTAGGTAGATAGGAAGGTAGGTAGGCAGGTAGGTAGGCAGGAAGGAAGGAAGGAAGGTAGATAGGTAGGTAGGTAGGAAGGAAGGTAGGTAGGTAGGTAGATAGGAAGGTAGGTAGGTAGGGAGAAATGAAGGTAGGTAGGTAGGTAGGTAGGAAGGAAGGTAGGTAGGAAGGTAGGTAGATAGGTAGGAAGGAAGGAAGGTAGGTAGGTAGGTTGAAAGGAAGGAAGGTAGGTAGGAAGGAAGGAAGGAAGGTAGGTAGGTAGATAGGAAGATAGGTAGGAAGGAAGGAAGGTAGGTAGGTTGGAAGGAAGGAAGGTAGGTAGGAAGGAAGGAAGGTAGGTAGGTAGGGAGAAAGGAAGGTAGGAAGGAAGGTAGGTAGGTTGGTAGGTAGGTAGGAAGGTAGGCAGGCAGGTAGGTAGGCAGGAAGGAAGGAAGGAAGGTAGGTAGGTAGGTAGGAAGGTAGGCAGGCAGGTAGATAGGTAGGAAGGAAGGAAGGTAGGTAGGTAGGTTGGAAGGAAGGAAGGTAGGTAGGAAGGAAGGAAGGTAGGTAGGTAGGTAGATAGGAAGATAGGTAGGAAGGAAGGAAGGTAGGTAGGTAGGTTGGAAGGAAGGAAGGTAGGTAGGAAGGAAGGAAGGTAGGTAGGTAGGGAGAAAGGAAGGTAGGAAGGAAGGTAGGTAGGTTGGTAGGTAGGTAGGCAGGCAGGTAGGTAGGCAGGAAGGAAGGAAGGAAGGTAGGTAGGTTGGTAGGTAGGTAGGAAGGTAGGCAGGCAGGTAGATAGGTAGGAAGGAGGGAAGGTAGATAGGTAGGTTGGAAGGAAGGAAGGTAGGTAGGAAAGAAGGAATGTAGGTAGGTAGGTAGATAGGAAGATAGGTAGGAAGGAAGGAAGGTAGGTAGGTAGGTAGGTTGGAAGGAAGGAAGGTAGGTAGGAAGGAAGGAAGGTAGGTAGGTAGGGAGAAAGGAAGGTAGGAAGGAAGGTAGGTAGGTTGGTAGGTAGGCAGGCAGGTAGGTAGGCAGGAAGGAAGGAAGGAAGGTAGGTAGGAAGGTAGGTAGATAGGAAGGTAGGAAGAAAGGTAGGTAGGAAGGAAGGAAGGAAGGAAGGAAGGAAGGTAGGTAGGTAGGAAGTTAGACAGGTAGGTAGGAAGAAAGGTAGGTAGGTAGGCAGGTAGGTAGGTAGGTAGTAACACTGTGTTAGTTGAGTTCAGGTAAGCAGCAGAAGGAAACATCTCTAAAACATACTTTACATACAGTATATTTGCAAAACCCCAGTAAATTGAATGATCATAAAGTGAACTTATAATGATGTGACTGTTTCAGCAGTCTGAGACATGTGGAGCCAGCTACTGCATGTTTTCAAACTGCTGCTCATGCTGCAGCAGTGCAACTGAACACTCAGAGGGAAGCACTAACTGCCCTCTTCCAAATACCTGAGCTTGCAGGTGCCCACGATTGACTAGTGTTGCTGTGATTGACAGAGGAGAGATTAGTGCTATCCCTAAAAAAAAATCCCAAAGTGACACAGAAATTGATGTAATTTATTCTGAACAATGTCTTAAACATTTTCTCATCTTCTCCACTAATATTTAGGCCTGTCTCCTACACCAACATTTGTAATTGCATAAGTATTAATGCAAAGTTAATACACAGACCCGTGGCTCCCAGTCGAGCTGCTGAGATGGTCTTAAAGTTTAATCTTTTTCTATAATTTCTGCATTTATTTTTGGTGCTCTTGCTCTTGTCACATTTTCCTGTTTCTCTTTTCCTTTGCATTTTTAAAGAGTAAAGTGTTCTTATCACTTTATTAAGGGTTCAAGCATTGAGTGGCTCTGGTCTTTATCTGTATTTATTATCTTACTCTGGACTAATGCTAATGCTGACTTTAAATCTTGACTACACATGCTTTCAAACTTTTTTTAATTGAAATATAAAAAATCAACATATCTCTTTTGATTAATCCAGTAGGAAACCTTAGCTGGCAACTAGAGCAACTCGGGTCATGTCTTTTGCCTTAACAACATTGAAATTCTACTTCTGGCTCAGCAGTGGTTTTATGAGTGTGAACATGGATTAGGCCAAATTAAAGCTAAGGATTATGTCGAGGATTAAGTTGTTTAAGGGCTCTGAAGCTGAAACCTTGCTCTATTAGTTTTCCTCTCATAATGAACGGGTCAGAGACCTGCCCTTTCTTCTTAATGGACCATTTTGTTAACAGGGCTTTTTGCTCAGAAAATCTTAACATCGAAGCAGTGAAACAGAGCTGGGTCTAAATCACATTCATGAAAATGTCAGTCACGCTAATAGGATTTGCCCTTAAAAATAATCTCTGGCAAAACAGAGAACACTAGCCTTCTGACATTGTCATTTGATGAGAAATTCACAGACAAAAGATGGATCTACGTCTATATTTATAGTACAGTATGTCCAATATGAAAGGCTGCTTCTAGCTAAATCCATACCATAAACCTCTGAGACAGCATTCTTTCGACCCTCTTAAGGCACTGCAGATATAATGCTCTTTCATTATCCTGGGCAAAACAAACATGAAAGAAAATCCTTGGGTAAACTCTTCTGTCAGAGTACACTGACTTGGAATTCAGGCAGGATGGCAGCATAAACATTTCAGCTGACAGCTGGGACAAAGCTCAAACTTCTCAAGACCATAATAGCTAATACTGACTAATACTGCAATTTAGCTGTGTTTCTAAAATCCTTAAAATAAAAACAGTCAAGTAATATTCATCGATTGCACACAGCGACAAATTATTCAGAGTAAAAGGACATCCTCTTTGACATTTCACCAAAATCAAAACAAAATTTAAAAAAAACCCTTTCCTATTTTTATCCTAACCAAACAGTTATGTATAATATATTGGTATGCTATGGTATCATCACCAACTAAACAAACAGTTGTTTCCAAAAGCCCCTGCCTTTCACTTCTTTGACCTTAACACCGACTTACAAGGCACCCTGCATTACAAAAATGGTCTGCAGTTAATGACGCCTGATCCTTCCATTTCAACGTTCATTTGAAAAACCAATTAACTCGGTTCCTATTGAGCTAGCGAACAGGAAATAAATCAAGTGTTGTTAACACATGGGTGGAGAGCCGTGCTAGTGTAATTAGGGCAGCAGACAGACGAAGGCCTTCAATACTCTGCTCCATTATCAACTGACAACCAGCACCTCCTATGACAGTGACAGATTTTTATATGGAGCTCCTGTTCAATGTCTTGTTGAGAATGGAAAAAATAGGAGACTCTTTTGTTATTTTTAACTGTTATATTAGATGAAGGATCTTTATTGGTTTCACTTAGATATTATATTCTCAATTCTTTTTCAATTTTTTAGGTGGAAAAAAACCCCCAAGAACAGCAAGGAATATCCGGTTTGAAAGACACATACTGTATGCACATTGCAACTCCTGGTATATTTACACTCCCTTTAGGAATCCTGCTTAAACATAGCAAAGATATTTTTCTCCTCTACTAGGCACGTACCGATGGTAAAGCTGGATCTCATGTGCTGGAAAAAAAAGACAAAATAGCACTTTTTAGTGATAGTTCCCAAATAAATAGCTGAAAATTACCGTTGTCAGTTCAGTGAAGTGTTCCTCTATTAATTAAATGGCTAATCATCAATCTGCAGTGTAAAGGCGAGCAAAAGGGTCAGTATTAATTGCATGTTATTTAAACCTTCATGTGGCAAAAAAAGCACAAGAGGCTGCTTTGTATCACACATCCGTGGTGTTTGTACCTAAGGGTATAATTTTTTTATTTTATTCAAATGCATGTGAAAAGTCAGATAATTGAATTACTGAATATATCCATTTTGAAATAAACCTCAAAGATTTGAGATTTGCGAACACACCAAGTATATGGTTTGTATACAGTATACTGTATACTGTCCACGATTCCTGCTTTATTCCTTGTAGTCCCACAATTAACTCTCTGGTTTGCCGTGACCCTGACCAGTATAAAGCACTTACTGAATGAAGGAATGCTTTAAATATATAGGATATGTTTGCTTAGATTTCTGTCTCAGTGGTATTGAGTTCACACATGGTGGTTCAGAAGAATCAGAACACATCAGAAGAGGATTTAAGAATGTTAGAAGGTTAGGCTGTGATGTTATGAAAACCTTTACAGTAATAACAGTTGGCTTCAGAAACATAGAGATATATGAATTATGTTTTACATAAATAATTCTGAACTGAATAACGAAAAGTTTATTTACAAAAAAAAAAAGCATTCAGAAAACATGAATTAGATGTGAAATTGTTAGCTGGCTATTCTCTCTGGAAGTGTGTGTGAACATGTATCTACTGCTGTCTATACAAACACCTGCAACAATTCTACAGGTGTAAGAGATATACAGTAAAGAGGCATAGAGGAAATGGAACAGTCTGTACCTCAGGCAAACAATAATTTAAATAATTGAATCAAGATGGAGTTGGTGACCAGCAGCCAGGTTTTAATTTGATTTTTTTTTCTCATAATTGAAAAAGATTGGCCAGTTTAATTAAAAAGTTAAATAATGTTAGCTCATTGGAAATCCTTAAGGATGCCTCTCGCTTCAAGAATAAACACATGCATATTCATGAACCTAAAAAATATGAGCTCTGAGATTGTTTCATAAACACACAGATTTACAGAGCTTTCAGTCACAGTAGTGTGCTTATAAGGAGTTTTATAAGACTAATAAGCAGTAATGGCTGATTGTGATATTAGAGGGGAGGAATCAAATGTAATATGTATCAATACCTTGACAAAGAATCTGTTAGTGTTCATCAATGCCGTAATATGAATTATGTCCAAATGGAGATCGGTTTTACAGTGCATTTCACTTTGCATGAATCTACAGTCTGTGCTAAATAGAAATCAGCCCCAACCTCATTGCATCATACCACTCTGTGTTTTTACAACTATTGGTGGTGCTGTTGAGCTTGCATCCACGGCAATCGAAAATAGTCTGATGTGGATACCAAAATTAAACTTATATTGATGTCTTTTTTTTTTTTTATCTTTGAAAGACTGGGGTACTTAGCCTTGCTAGTCCAAGGTACTTAGCTAGACACCAGCTACCCCTGCTAATATATGGCATTCGGTCCCTGCAGGATTTTGCGATGGCAGAAATGACAGGCAAATCAGGCAAACTCCTCAAATATCATAGGAGCATGCAATTTTTAAAAATTACCGCAGATTTGGGCCAAGATGCATCATGTGACATCATCACAATGTGCATTCAGTCAAAGACCTCTTTGATTCACCTGAACAAACATGAGTATAGCTAAAAGGTCTAATTTACAGACATCACTGCAAATGACAAAACAATTTTTTGAATTGACAACATTTTTTGTTTTGCACAAAAGTGTGCAAAACAATTTCGTGCAATCGCAAGTTCACCAATTCAAGTAGTTTTCTGAAAAAAAAAAAAGCTCAAAAAAAAAAAATCAAATTGGATCACAAATTTTTGGGGAAAAAACTGCATAAAAATAAATTTTTGGCTGCAACAATCACAAAAAACAACCTCCAAAAAAATCCTGTACAAGCTGAGCAATACATAGATATGTACTATAAACCAAACCTATAATTATTCACTGTAGTACACAGCATTATGGAAGTTTCTCTTTTGATTTCTCCGTTTTTTTTCTCTCTCTCTTTGAGTCAGTGGAGTGTTATTTTGACAGTCTGCAGAGAATTTTGTAAAGCAATCTGTAACACTTAATTAAAGAAATATGAGCAATTAAGTTTATAAACCACAACATAATTTATAAATGCAATATGCAGTGAGCAAAAGGAAATCCTGTTTATTGGGGCTTCAGAGTCTAGAGCGCAGTCTGCCATTCAGTTTAACAATTGCGAAATATGGTCACAGCCAATTACCAAAGCAAACTTTTTTGCTGTATTGCACCTGCTTTGACATTAACGGCCTGAAATAAGAAACGATGCTTTGGGCTTTTTGGTATTCAGACTTACTCTGAGAGTATGAAATTATTAAACAAGCTTCTTGAGGTGTGTGTCGTACATCTGTTTTATTAAAGGAGGGAGTTCTGCATGGAGAATTCCATTTCCATAATTAGTTCACCTTGGAAATGTCAACTCAGCACTGTGGGTGAGCTTTTAAAAAGAATAATAAAACATTTCTGATGTGGGAAGATTTTCTAGAAGCCATTTTCTAATATTTCCTTCCAAACCTGTAATCACGTCTCCTCTCCATTTGAAGCTGTCTGTGTTCTCTTCCAGACTGGTTAACTGTGTCTATTGACTCTTTCCTGCTGATATCAATGCAAGATAGGGAGAAACAGATCTCTATTCAATAGCCTCTTGTTTCATGGTGAATCTACTCCCCTGACCATCGAATAACCTTGTTTGTGGCATCACTTATGTTTATTGTTTTTTTAGTAGTTGGTCAAAAACTTGGTTGCTTAATACCATAAGAATGAAGAATGTGTGAAGGCTGTGAAAAATTGTCTTTATTGTTGAACCTTTTGATATTTTGTTAAAAAAAAAATTCTCTGCTCTCATGGATATCAAACAATTGCAAACAAAACACCGGTTTATCAAAAAAAAAAAAAATCCTTGTTAAATATAGGTGTGCAACAATTATTGGCACTCCTATGAATTCATATGAGAAAAATATATTTGAGGTCTATTCCCACTGATATTTAAAAAAATTAAATAAATGTAGTACACCTGGGTCACTAAGAACAGGAAATTGTTCAACCATGACTTCCTGTTTCACAGGGATATAAATATGAGGTAACAGACAGGCCAAATTCCCTTAGTCATTCATAAAAATGGGAAGACCTAGGAATATAGCTGTGATGTGCTGCAAAAGGTTGTTGAGCTTCACAAAATAGGAAATGGCTATAAGAAAACAGCACAGTCATTGAAAATGCCCATTTACACCTTCAGGGGAATAATTAAGAAGTTTCAGTCAACTGGAAATGTTATGAATTAACCTGGAAGAGGACGTGTGTCTATATTGTCTCAACGCACTGTGAAGAGGATGGTTTGAGTGGCCAAAAAATCCCCAAGGATCACAGCTGGAGAATTGCAGAAATTAGTTGAGTCTTGGGGTCAGAAAGTCTCTAAAAATGCAATTAAAAAAATAAATACATACAGTGCCCTCCACTAATATTGGCACCCTTGGTAAATATGAGCAACAGTGTGGTAGCCTAGTGGTTATAGAGCTGTCAGGGGTTTATGGCAGTGAAGCAGTAACCAGGCACAGATCCTTTACCAATATGCTACCATGACCAAAAGGAATACAAGACTGGGATTCAAACCCTCGAGCTGTGTCTCTGGTTACAGTCTTACTGCCATAAACCCCTGCCAGAACTAAGATCTTAACCTAAAATATTCTGAAATTAAGATACAGAGCTACCACTGCCATAGGGAATGCAAAGCTGTGCCTTGGTTTCAGAGGATTTTGAGTTAATTATTTCTTAGGTCTGTAAGGAGTTCAAATCTCTACTCTGGCAGGGCTTATAGCAGGGAGGCTGAAACCAAAAGCACAACTCCTTTTGGGATTGAATCACAATCTTGCTATTCTTTTTTTGTTGTGGTAGTTCAGTGGTTAAAGATCTGTGCCTTTGCTTACAGCCTCATGCCATAAACCCCTGCCAGACCTGAGGTTTCACTCAAAACCTTCTAAACCAAGGCACACATCTTTAGCCAATGAGCTACCATAAAAATACATAATGCAAGACTGTGCCTTGGTTTCAGAAGGCTTCGAATTAAAAAAAACATCTCAGATCTGGCAAGGGTTATAGATCTGTGCTTTGGTTTCAGAAGTTTCTGAGTAATAATTCAGGTCAGGCAGGGGTTTTATGGCAGTGAGGTTGTAACCAGTGGCCACTGTGTCTTTAAGCAATGTCCTTAACCCTCAGTTTCTTCAAGAGGATGAGCTTGCACAGTGAATCCATGCTTTCTTTCATGTGGAAAGTTACTAAATTATTAAACCGAACATTAAATCATTAGGAATGATGGTCATTAAGAATCATGACACAGTGACAGAACAGATTAATGAGCTCTAAACACTGTCTTATGCTGATAATGGAGGATTTATTCAGATAGCCAGATAGAATCTGAACTATTGCACTTCCATCTTTAAAATCTACACTCTCATACTGACAGACAGGATGAAAGAATTGAGTACTGAGTCTTGCTGATCTGCGTAGGATTGTCAAAATTAAATCCTTTTCACGTCACTAATAAAGACAATGCCTTTTCATTTGGATTCAAGCTACAGAGTGAGTACCGGAAGCTCAAACTTAGTCAGATATTTGCCACCCTAAAGACACAGTCCTAAACTGTCAGCCTGCTTTATCAGGATGCGTGTGAGTAATTTAAATTGCCATTCTCCCTCAGCATTCATGACCCAATGGCTTTGCTGAAATGCTCGAAAGCTTGCAAATCATTTGAGCCTACAAGCAGCAAAGATGGCCTTTGTCACAGTGTGTATTTCATCAGAGACTGACAACTCGACAGAGCACATCAATACTTCAAGGCCCTTGAGACATAATGTAGTCTGTTTGAAAATGAGCTGTTTCTGCCCTACTGTACTCATAAACTGTAAACTCTTCTATACAGCAGGCCTTTAGCTATAAACCTGTACTCAATAAAATGCATGGAGATGTCACAGTAAATGACTAAGTCACACTGTGTGAGTCACATCTGAGTCTGATGCCACCACCAGGAATGAAACAAATCTAACATGTTTCTCAAAAATAGAAACATAATCCTTTTATAAATTTTCATTAACATAAAATCAAAACTGATTAATGAAGCTAGCCTGCCATAGCGTATGTCTATTAAGCAGATGATATAATATCCCTTTTGTCTCTGTTCACTGTTGAAAAAAAAAAAAAGTCCTCCAGATTTGAAATGTGCCGTTGACCAGAAGGATGTGAATACAACTTTCAGGATTGTCAGGTGTACATGAGAGTGAGTCTGCAGAGGTGTATTGTATCACTGTACTGAACATTGCTGCTCCAATGAATGTATCCTCTGTTGTGCCAAACAAACTGACCCTGCTCTTGTGTAAGAAGGGGCCATGGGATATTTATATTTATCCAGAGCAACTTGCATTAATCTCAGTTATACATCTGAGCAGTTGAGGGTTAAAGACCTTGCTCAAGGGCCCAACAGTGGGAGCTTGGTGGTGCTGGGGTTTGAACTCATGACCTGCCAATCAGTAGTCCAACATCTTAACCACTGAGCTACCACTGCCCACTCTCTCACATATAGATTATATGTGTCTCCAGGTACTGGTTTAGTAAACGTAATATGCAAATACTGACCAGAAGATTACTATAAATCTGGTAGATTACTATAAATAGTAAGATTACTATAAATACTATAAACATGTATTGTCACTGTGGTCATATACAGTTTGCAAACAAAGTTTGACCTTTAACCCACGCCATAGGACATTCTTGCTACAGTAGGGCTACAGTCTGAAATATTGAGCTGACATTCATCAAATATTTTTTGTAATATGTTTTTCCCCATCAAGATTTTCTTTTGGGTTTTGACAATGCCTATATGTAACTAAACAGTTAGATGGGCAAACTTTTGAATCATTTAGATAAGGCTTACAAATAAACTTGACATTTGCCTTTAAAGATGTTGCAGGTGAGTTATACAAGACAAATGGCATCACAGAGTATTGATGAATAAATACTGATCAGGGTTGATGAAAGCCGAGATGTTCACAGTACAAGAGGTTAAAGGAATAAGCTAATACCTTTTTAGTTGCTGAACTGGACTTCTCCATACATGGCAACAAAAATGGTGCATCAAGCTCAGTTTCAGCAATCGTTGTCCTCGTAGTCAGTGCAAAATCTCACAGTGCCTTTACTTTTACATATGAGAATGCATGGTGCATGCCATGGTTAAGCAGGTGGTTACACATGGTAAGCATGGTTACTTTCTTATACATTAAAGCTCTCTTAATGGACTTCCTGTGATATGAATGTTATTGAGTAAGCTTGACATCATGTTTTAAGGCAGTTGTTTGGTTTGATCATTAAACAGTGAGGAGTCTTCTTTTATTAACATAGGGCAGAGACAGTGACTGCAGAGGAAGCAGTCATTTTAACCTTTTGACAAAAGACTATTGACCTTTGGACACGAGCATAATAAAGCTTCAACATATTAACGTGACCCACATGTCTAATGAGTTGGGTCTGCTGTAGGAATCTCAGAATATTTTATAGTGTTTGTAGTCAAATATAAATGGGCCAGAGTAATGGGTAGCAACTAGGGCTCCAACTAACAATTATTTTGATAATCAATTAATCTGTTGATTATTTCTTCAATTAATTGGATTAAAAGGCCAATTTTCATTTTCTGTATTTTTTCAAGAAAAAAAAACAAACTTATTTTACATTCTGCCCAATGTTGTCCTTCAAACACTGTGCAAACTGAAGGCTGTGAAAAAGGTATTAAATGTATCTATGTGGGCTATGCTATACATTGTGCAAAGGATTTAAAAAAAAATATTAACATTATAGGTTATATTTTGAAAACAGAAAAACAACTGACTGTCCACGAGCTTTAAAGCAGAAGTTAAATCACGATATTAAAAATGCTTAAAAAAGTGAAAAACAACACACAGACTAAGTGTTAACTGGTAAGAGGTTGAATGTTCTGCAGTAACACACATTCACTCGTCTGAACATAGTAACATGTTCCTTTATTCTGAAAATGTACTACACTTCTTACATTTATATACGATTACATGTTCTAACCCCATCACAGTTACTGCTCTCATATACACACAATTACTTTTGCTTCTGAATATCGCTAAATACAACATATTTGATCAAAATGAATATTTTAGTCAGAGTTACTACGCTTCCTTTCTATTGCACGCTGATTGATTGATGCACATGCATGGACTCATTCAGTGAAGTTTAATGGAGACTATCTTTCTGTCAGGACGAGGCTTTATGTAAAAGTGAAATACTGGTGTGAATTTCTAACATTTACAGATACGGATATAAAGGTAAAAATGTCATTTTTGCGCTGAAGAAAACATGTCTGGAACACATTAACAGCACGTGCATAGGTCGCAGCATCTGACGCGACGAGCCACGTTAATACACTCCCGAGTTTGTTTGAAGCGCTTAATATAAAACATCCTCATGTTTTGGACGACCTGGATTGTGCGCTTTTCCCCCAGCAGCTCACTCTGTGACCTCCGCTGTTTTTCACGTGTTTTATTAATAGAAATGTGTTTTTCACCATCGTGAAGTGACGTCACTGAAGGCGGTTATCCACAGTGATGTCACAGACCCGACTAATCCATAATGAAATTCGTTGTTGATTATTTTAATCATCAATTATTATTGATTTTATCAATCAGTTGTTGCAGCCCTAGTAGCAACACTAGTGTCTCATATCCAGGTTTAAAATAATGTGTCTCATGTCACAATAAAGCGCCATCAGCACCTGTAAAAACGATAAGGCTTTGTTAGCATTAGCACTTTTGCACTTGTGACTCACATTTTGCTACTGTAGATGGTCTCACACAGATACCCTAAGGATTACACTTCCCAAAATCAGTTTATGCCTAAAATAATACTTACTTCAGTGAATAATCTCATGTGGATAGTGTAGATTTGTACCTAGGAGACAATTCTGTAATTACAAACACTGTGATGCTCATAATGAACATCCTTTCAACACTCTTAGTACTGGTTGAATTTATAGTCTACAATTGTGGGAGAGTAATGGTTTATAAACCCACTATCTATGGTGACAAAGAAGAGAATGGGTTTCCTTTTAAGTCTGGTTCCTTTCTAGTTTTCTACCTCGCCACTGTTGACCCTGGCTTGTTTATTAGGTAAATCTACATCCATTTGAAATCTGCTTGTTTGACAATGTCTATTGTTAAATGTGCTATATAAATAAAATTGAACGTAAGTATAATAATGTGAGTTCCTGAATCCAATATGGGCAGCTTAAGTTGTCCTTGTACTATGTTCAACTGGGCTGAAATGAAAAGGATCCAGCAAAACACGAAATAAGTGCCATATATTAAATTGTTGTTCTCTTCCATGAAAATAAAGCATAAGCATAGAGAATGGATTTGAATGATTAAGTGAAAGCGTTTTGCCGCCATGTGACAGAGAGTGTGCTAGAACGTTGGACATGAAGTTTGTGCTTTGGTGCATCTGGTCAGGCTTTGGTAAACCAAAAGCTGAGAAAAAGAACATTAGTGCTCTAACCACAACATCAGCTGTAGCGTTTGCATAAAACAAATGCCTCAGAATATAGAAAGGAAGCACATATTATGGTTGCCAAACACTGGTTATCCAGTGTTGCGTTAGGTCATCCCATACATTCAGTTTTTTAAAAGGTTCTTTTATCTCTGGTATGAGATGCAGAAAGTTGTACTGAAAAAATCAGTACAGAGAAAGAAAAAAATATCCCAGGGCAAAAGAAATGACATATCTAAATGCCAACTATATGTTATACTATGACCTAGATCTCCTGAAAGGTGGTGATTGTGTACGAGTTGTAGAATGTATGAAATGTAGAATATTCTGTACTCTCCATGTTCCTTAGATGGCACTCACTTACACATATGAAAACATTTTTCTACTAAATCTGTTTTTCAAAATCTGTTCTCCCAAAAATGCCTCACTTTTGGGAAGCAAGAGAGCTTTGTGGTGCTGCTCTGAGCTTCTCACTTTAGCACTTCCTCCTTAATCAGGGACTCCATGATTACTTCTGGGGCATTTTACAGCAGTGTCTTGCACTTGAGAAGCCCTTAGAACTAAGACCCACAGATTTACCAAGCTATTATTTTAATGAAACTGAACAATTTCAGAATCTTGAATCTACACTGAGGGCTTCACTGTCATTTCTGTCAGAGGCAGTGCTTTCCCACCAACCAAATGATTTCCCTGTATTAAACGTACATCTTTCAGTGGCAATGTGTCACTCCTATTTGACAAAAGCTTTGAGTAGTTTTGATTGCAGGGTTGCATGTAATGGGACCTTCACACAGCCCATCTCACTACCTTGAACGAGGACTGTCTCAGAAGGAAACGATTGTGCAGCACCAGTATCAGGCAGTATAGTTATAGCTATTGTATGTGCTCTTCAGGTCTGCCAGATATAGAAACTATGGTTACATCAACTGGACCATTCTAATCAAACCCAGGTTAAATGCTCCGTTTACTTTTCAGCCTTTAATAGTAGGAGACTTAATGCCAACACAGGAGTCTGTGATGATAAATGTACCTTTTGCTCATTCAAATACAGAGTAACATGAGCATGTAATTGTAAGAAATTCTTCTTTTGGGCTGTCTTAGTCAGATGTTTTCGCAGAATTCTTACTACAAAAAGCATTTTTGATTCTTGGAAAGTAAATATAAAAATAATATAAAATTCAAGGAAAATTACTACAAAAAGCAACAAAATCAGCTTCGGATTTCAATTTCAGAGGCAGTAGTTTGTCTTTCACCTTTACCAGATGTTCACAGGTTGGCCTGCGTGTCCAACCTCCTCCTTCTCACATCCCAATTATTCTTTAGGCCCTAATTTATACATGTTCGGTTACTTAATTTAAAAAATAAATCCGTATCCATATTATACTGTGCATAATAAACTGTCTAATAAACTGCAGACTATATATAGGATATCTGCAGGTATCAGCACTTTTTAATACCATATTCAAGACATTTCCAAAAAAACTTTAAGCCCTGCAGGTCACTTCAATCATGCTACACGGTACATCAGCTATAATGGATTGTGTTCATGCATATACATCCATTTCTGGGTTTAAGTAAACTATAGCAGGGTAAACTTCTATAGAGGGATATTGAAGACCGTAGCAAAAAACCTTTTTGCATTTCCATTTGCTCAAACAGTGAAAGAAAGAAAAAATCCAGTATTTCCTTCCCATGACTTTCCAAGAGAGGAAAAAAATATAGAGAGATGGATTATGGCAGTGAGAAGAGAAAAAGATGTTGAATTTACCACCACTCCCTCAGCAGCTGTATTACAAACCCCCTCGCAGCAGTGTTTACTAGTTTTGTTTTGTCAGGGTAATATAACAAGTAGTGCTATAAATGTACAGACATTTTTGTAAAGAAGAAAATATATATATTTAAAAAAAACCTTTTCTATATTGTAATATTACTATTGCACTGAACAATACTTAATAATAATAATAGTTATAATAATAATAGTCCATTTTATTTGGGGTACAAATAGTAATATATCAATAGTAATATATTTCTGACTTAATTCACTTTTACGTGTCAGACCTTGTGGCTTTTAATTTGGTGTAAAACCGCAGGAAGACCTCCTTTTAGTTGGCAACATTTTTTTAAATACACTTCTCATTACCAATCAGGTGAAATGCTGTAAACCCCTGCCCACAAAAATGTAGGAGATTACGCTAACGTAAAATCAAAGTGAATCTGGTTCTTGTCGTGGCTCTCAGCATAGACAGAGATGAAGTTGGTGTGTTGCGGCGTTTACTGTGAACCGAGCCGCTCTGAAACACTGATGAGCCGCACACGCTCTGAGTGTAACACAGTCACACGGGTTTATCATCTCAAACAGCAACCAGCCAAAATACAATCTAAATCTTCTTTACAGTGTCGGGTCGGTTGCATTTTTAAGACCTTTGAAACGTGAATTTAAGACATTTTAATGCTAATTAAGGCCTTATTTTAACATTAAGGATTTTAAGACTTTTTAAGGACCCGCGGACACCCTGTATATAGATCTGAGCATCAATACTGAAGAACAATTGATCTTTACATCTTTATTACGCACATTATTACTTGAAAAGAAAATATCAAGCAATTCTCTGCCAAAATAGAAACACAAAAATACGCAACATAAAAAAAGAAAATTATGATAGGTTATATACAAAAAGAAAATATTAAATGGTCTTACACAAACATTAGGCAGCTAATTTGTTTAGGTTTTTTCCAAAACAACTTTCATGTCCCATGTCCTTTCCCCTTCATGAATTTAGTTTTAGACAAATATCAGACACCAGTGTGTATTCATGTAGTACTCATATGCAGTATCTCACAGTTAAGACTAACAGCGAACAGTTGCAGAATAGATCTCTTTTGCTTTCCCTACAAAAAAAAAAGCATTTACACTCACTGCAGCAATAACAAACAGAAGCTGCAATGCACTGACATGCAGTGAAACAGTTGTCCAAATTCAGAGTCTCATAAAAATAGCATTAGTCTAAAATGTTTGCTAACATTAACACCCGGGTGTGGAGTCGCTGGGGATTTTCAGAAAGTAAGACAGCAGAAGTGGACTGAGCAACAAGAGCCACAGCCATTTTTAGTGCCTCAAGCACAAGCTTTTGCAGTTTAATCTTACTTTTCTGCTTCAGGCTAAAACACCATACCACCAAACAATTAAATTTTCCATGCTGCATGTGATTCTTTTCCTCAGATGCAAGATGCAACAAGAGAAAAACAATCATCACCTGTAATAACACGTGAGTTTAGGAAGTACCCGACCCTCGTACATTTGATGCCCTTTGCAAGCTCGTGTTTTTCCCCATGGTAATGTAAAACAATGTTATTTTGCAGGTGTGCAACCTCATATTTTTACCCCATGGAAACAAGGCATGCTTAATTGAAACTCAGAGTTCCTTGGGACATGAAATAATATATAATTTGTTTGCATGCATTTAAAATATTCCTTTGGGGTATTGATGAATTTGGCATATTTTTGAAAGAACACTACCGTTAGAACTACTATTTTGAAAAGTAGTTTTAATGACAGTTATTTCTAATTTTTTCTTAGAACTAAGATAAATAGTTTCTCTTAAAGATTGGGTGAAAAATATTAATTATTGTGTGTAATGTGGTTATGTATGAAGGGTCCCAATAATTCTAGAGGGCACTGTATATAGATAACTGTATGCTGCCAGTGTTGCTGGGATTGGCTCCAGATCTACTGAAACTCTGAGCAGGACAAAGCGGTTAATAAAGATGAATGAACGAACGAACAAATACACAATGTTTATGGCTATTGCTGCTCCTGTATAACCAAATAATCAGGTGTAATACAAAACCAATGTTTGAACAGAGAAGTCACAAGTTTGTTACAGACAACATCACACAAAAAGTGCTCGTAGTTACTAATTCCCCAAGAATTAGAGGGCAAATGCATTTTCACACAGGCCCAGTTGGTATTGGATAACTTTTTCGGTTCTATAAATATCATTTAAAACGCTGTATATTGTGTTTAATCGGGTTGCCTTTGTTTTATCTTAGATTTTGTTTTAGTTTCTGAAACTATTTAGTATGAGATATACACAAAAACAGAAGAAATCTGGATGGGAAAAATACTTTTTCACAGCACTGTAGAGTACAAACATGCATACTAATAAATATATAATGTTTAAAGTGTGAACAAACCTTGGGACAAGCAAAAACATTTCAATACTCAAAAGAGGAAGATGAGTGTCAAGACCTTTCTTCCCTGTTCCAAGAGCTTTTACAATGACCTATCATAGCTTCTAACAAACAAACCACACGGGCACTTATACACAGCACATAACACAGCTAAAATAATCGATTTCACTTCTATATATTTTATGCATGCTTGAATATGAACTAGCAGGTGAATAAAATGTGCTTGTTTTTGTAACATTACGAAATGATGTCAGTGTTTGTTGGTGGACAAATTGTATTTTCCTCTACTGTAATTGGAGTACTAAGATGCTAAACACACCAGTCAGTTAATCTCAATTATTTCATTAAATCTCATTTAATTCCTTAAAATTTTAACCCAGTATACTCTGGGGTCTGTATGTTGCAGCCACTGAATCTTGATTCTACTGCATGAAGAAATCTTGAGGAAATACTAACATGTCTCGCAATTTCATGAAGAAACATATTAGTACATTACAGAAGTGAAGAAGTGCTTTGCCTGGAGAAAATGGAGCACGATGAATAGGGATGAGCAAAAAGAACTGATGAAGCAGGGTGGTGGTTGGGGGATCGGTAGCGTTGTAAAAATATGTTCTGGGCAAACCTCTCATTCCTTAATGCTCTGATATCTGCAGGGACTAGTACCTGCCTTCCCCAGCACCAATTACTAGCAGAAAAATGTCCACACTTTTGGCCTATCCAGCAGTACAGAGGAGCTCCAGCAGAACTCAATTCATTGTGGTAATGAGCCTTTGCTCGTGCAATTTCTCACAGACAGCCCAATCTGCGCTGCACAGCACACACAACGCTTTGCATGAGGCTACAGCTTTGCGGAGATCAATGCCATGATTTATTGCTTTTTTTCATTAAGCTGAAGTATGCGCTTTTCTTGGCTGAAATTTTTCAAATTAACGCCATGCACCCATGACAGCAAAGAGCTGCAAAGTGTACATTTCATCTCTGGATACAAAAGTAAGAAGAAAAGTGTAATTATTAGGGTTCTTCTTTCCTTTCTTTAGGATGCATGCATTCTGCACTAGCACTATTTACTCAATATACGCCTTTATTCATTCTGCATGACATGACTTATTCGTCTGTAGATAACAGTAATAGCTGCAATCTTCAAAAATCGTCTTTTATAGTTTTGTGCAGTTATGCATTTTTAGTATATGAATGAACTATGGCACCCATGTGAGGTGAGAGGTGAAATGGCCTGCTTCTCGCTGTTTTCAGTCCGTCTGAATGTGTTCTGGCACCACAGATTCACTCAACCTTTGGTAAATAGAAAGGCCACTTCTCTAACTTTTTCCATTTACTTATGTGGATTTGAGATATCACAACTTTAGCTCCTGTGAAAATTCTTATCATGTTTTTGTTTGGTGTCAGAAAGACCGCTAATATAGCTGGAAGGTTCAATATGGCTGTGAACATTAGAATTCCAAACACCATGCTACAGTATGTCAGTTCAATTAACCATTTTTCATAGGAAATAATTAGAAATCCAGGTCATTTGGGGATGTCAGTGAAGATAAATTGCATTCCATTGCTTTGTGTAAAGATGGGGACTCATAATGTGACAATCACACACCCCAATATCATGGATTTTGGTAGATTATGATTTACGGTAACACACTGAGCACCACATCTAAAAATAACAGTTCTGTGTCATTGTAGCAGTGTCATGTGTAGTAGGCATGTAATGCAATCTTATCTGTCAATCCTATCAATCTTATCTATTTAGTGCTCCAAATACTTGTATCTGTATTTGGATTTAGACTGTTTGTTGTTGCTGTTGTTGTTTTTTAATAAATAGACTGCACAGTTGCACAGTTATTATTGTCCACACCTTTTTAATAACAAATTCAGTTGGTTTTATTTCCCAAAATATCAACAAACTAGTAATCTAATTTACAATGCCACGACCCTGATCAGGCATTTACTACGGATGAATGAAAGAATGCTGCAAATACATCGCTGTAAATAACCCCTATTCATATTTGCATTTGCATCTGTGTAGAACACATTATCTGTTCATATCAAATAATGTATTAGCATTTGATTACATCCATAATGTGTGGCATAATGTTAACAGTAGAAACAATGAGCATAACTACTGAAACCCCCATTTGTATATAATCAGTAAGAATAGGCACAGTGAGAGGAATGAAAGATCAAGACAATGGGTGCGTCTCAATCAGCTCACTAGTTTAGTAGTCATGGCACTAATCAGGGAGGTGGCCATTTTAAGGGCTGTCTCGGTCATAAAATCCTTCCAGTGCACTGGAGCCTTCGTTCCCTAAACAATATATAACAAGGAGCATCGATGCTCACTATGTTCCTTTACTGGAAATGACATCATATATTCAGAAGCCTCTCAGCTTTAAAAAGAAAATGGGGGACGACTTCATCTACAAATGTAAGCAGCTTGTTATCGTTGATGTAGCTCTCAATTGATTACTTATATTAGCGATTTTAACTTTAGTGTCCCAATTTGTAGTGGGCCAGGGTCTCAACTCATGTACACGATATATTGATTCCTTTCCTAGGGACCTAGGGAGCTGATCGAGACATACCCATTTCTTATAAAAAGAAAGAGAAGGGTGAGTGTTAATTAAGAAGGTCTGCACTCTCTCTCCAGTACTCGCTCGGGCTTGGATGTATGGTGTCTAATAGGTTTTAAACCACAGTGCTCTTTTGGGCTCAAATCTGATTGGTCAAAAGTTGTTGATTAATTTTCCTAGAACAGCTTAGGCAATACATTCATTTTACTACGTTAGCATTTCTATATGATCTTATCGAGGGCTCTGTATGGGGACGCTGCACATAAATTGACTGAAAAAGCATGTGTCATGTGACTTAAATCTAGAATGTAAAGGATTTCTAACAGTCAGGGGCTAAGCTGTAACTACACAGTAAAATCCACAGTGTTGAATTGACACCTACAGTGTGTATTAACGTCTATTCTGACACAAATGAACACTGAAAGAGTTAAATGGAAGTCACTCGGGATAAGGGCATTTGCCAAATGCCATAAATGTAAAAAAGAATAAGTTCAGGGAGAGATTGGTTTTACTCACATAGTCGTCGTAGGTTTTATGTGTGGCCTGCAGCAGAGGTGCTCTGTATCCAGGAGTCCCTGCTGTTCCTCTGGCCCGCGGTGCTGAGACGCCTCTAGTTAGCATGGTGGTGGGCAGGGACGCACGTGTACCCACGGTTCCCCTGGGCACTACGGCTCCTCGGCCAGGTGGAGGAGGTGGCACTGCTCCCCCTCGACCCCTGGTAAGCAAAACATAGGAATGGTAATGTTTACATTCTGCAGTAAGGCACATAACTCTAACAATGTGTCCCTGAAAAAAAAAGATTGATTGACAGTAGTGCATTAATATCAAGGCTACTGAAAACATTGTTATCTGACTGCTTTATACGGTTCCCTGCTGAAATATGAATTGACTGCTGCACCACAGCCTCACTTACAGCTAAAAACACTATAGAAATAATGCTGGTCCTGATAAAGTGTGCTCAAGGATATAAAAGAAATATTTTTGGGTACGATGCGATGAAGCATTTTCATCAGGAACATTTATAGAGGTCACAGATAGTGGAACAGTCAAACATTCAATACGAAAGAACTCAGTGACGCACACCAAGTAGTTTGTCAAATAGATGCGTCAGTGCTGCAGTTAAGGAGGCCACTAAATCAGACATCTCTGGCCTTTTCTGATGCATCAGCTACTTTTCAAGGATGAAAACGTTCATGAGCATCTCACAGAGAACTTTTCAGTCAGCGTTGTCACTGCCTGTCACAGAATCTGAAGCAAACGTGCCTCCCTCAGTGTTATAATCACTGTACTTACTGAATAACACATGGTAGTTTGGTAGACTTTAGGAGGTTCACATACAGCATATAACAATTTTGAAAGTGCCCTAGCTGGGTTTCCATTCAAATGTTTCTCGATTTTAAACTAAAAACAATCAACTAAAATCCTAAAGCTTATGTAAAAGTGATTAGGAGGAAAAAGTGCATATTTGTTTTTCCCTTGTAAAAAGAAGGAAAGGAGATGTAATGTTTGATATTCATTCATTTATCTTCAGAAACTTCTGGTCAGGGTCACGATGCATTTGCTGTTGCTTGATTAAATCAAGAATAACTTATGTTTCTTCGTCTATCCAAACAGTACAGTGTCCTCTGCAGGCATGTCTGTCTTTATATACGTATACATACAGTGCTGAAGCATGCCCCCTACATCATCATTTATTCGAAAAACCCATTTCCATCACTGTTTTAAATAGCTCATCTTTATAAAAGAGACCTTTTTCCAGCTTAGCCAAGTGTAAAAAATATATTTTATGATATTTAGGCTGGATAGAAAACCCCATTCTGATTATCTGTAACAGTCCAAGGGCATTCTTCTTTCACACCTTCTGGAACATAATCTGCTAGTATGATGATGCAGAAATCTGCACAATCTTTTATGAAAACAAGCACCAAAATCCCAAAGATGAAATAAAAGGTAAATCAGCTTTTAGAGGTCTGTTAACATCCTGTTTTTAAGTTGGATTTGGACCTGCTTTGAAATAGGAAACATACTGAAATGGTTGAAAATCATTACTTTTATGGTTTTTTTTACATGCAAAAAATTGTGTGAACTTCATCCCCCCCCCCCCCCCCCCCCCCCCACGTCAATATAATGAGCTACATTATATACAGTCAAAATAATTCATGTACTGTATGGTGGCTTAGTGGTTAGCACGTTTGCCTCACATTTCTGAGGTTGGGGGTTCGAATTCCACCTCCACCCTGTGTGTGTGGAGTTTGCATGTTCTCCCTGCACTTCACAGGGTTTCCTCTGGGTACTGTGGTTTCCTACCCCAGTCTAAAGACATGCATTGTAGGCTGATTGGCATTTTGTGAATGTGTGTTTCCGACTGTGCCCTGTGATAGGTTGGCACCCCATCCAGAGTGCCCCCCGCCTTGAGCCCCGAGTTCCCAGGGATAAGCTCCAGGGTCTCCCACAACCCTGAGTAGGATAAGCAGTACAGAAAACGGATGGATGAATGGATAATTCATGTAATCGCAATTATATCTATTTCAGTTCCAGCTTGTTACACTATAAAAGGGGGTGAATACTTATGCAAGGCATGGTACATTACAAAATACAGATTGTGGAAAATACTAGTTGTAACTTTAATCACAGATACAAATTTTGTCAGTGACCCAAAAAGAGTCCAGGTCATTTCATTTTTACCAGAATACTGTGCTCTGGGATTGAACTGTTCGGTTTTTTACTCATTTTATAATAGGTGAAGGAAGGTTGTTCCCTGAAATTACTGCCCGGTATATTACTATCCGCTTGGAAAAGTTTTTCAAAGTTGTATCTCTTCGAATAATGGACTGACCTTCATACATAGCTGAGTCTAGTTGAGTAGGTGTGCCAGTCTGAACTTCTTTTGATCATAGATGTATATAAGAGTTTTTAAATTGAATCCGTCTGCTTCCGTTACACCTTATTTGCTCTGGTTATGTGCTCTAACACAAGCCTGTAGAACACACACTTATATTTGAGGACTCTATTCAGCAGAAAACATGGCCTCAAGCCATGAACTGGACTCTTTCTAGATTTCTGTTTTATTTACTCCGAGTTGCCAGTTTATCAGGTTTTTAGATAGATGCATCTAATAAAAAGGCAATTCAGTATATTATTACGTATTCTGTAGCAAAGACTGGGAAGGTTTCAATCAGGAAACAAAACCAACACAGAATAAATATTCACTGTTGGAAATAATATATTTTTTGATTGACCTGCTATGTGACTGCTATTATGGATAGCAATATGTAAGTAAAACATGTAGTTTTTGCTCTATAGCGTGATTAGACTAGAGTTACTGGTTTCCTGCATCACCCACAATGCTGTTCCAATACCTGGTGATAGTGCTGCAATGGAATTTAGCTCTTGCTTCATCTCTACCTACAGAGAGCGATGCAGCAGTGCTTTAGTTCTTTAGCGCTCTCACCTCCTTATCTCTACACTCTACTCAGACAGATCTGCTAATACCGACCATCAGCATCATTACCCTTGGCATTTCTAACCAGCTGAGCCGAATCTCTGCCGTAATTCAGCGCAACTGCTTCATATAGCTGCATTCTTGAACTTCGAGTTCAGTGCTTTCTACCTTCATGAATTCTACACTGGATTTCTCATTATTATGAGAGTTCTCATTAATATGCGAAAGGAAGCTCTTGCTCTTTTGATTTGAGCTAACAGTGAAACTTGGTCGATATTCCTTATGTTTGAGCTGTTTGAGAAAATTTTCTCCTATCAAACTCCATTGTAAATGTGCTAGCAAAGATCAGGTGACATCAATGTGGCAGACAACCACTAATTTCACCAGCCAACAAATAAACCAGCACCTATATTTTTACAAATATCACAATATAAACAAATCTCATTATGATGTAGCATGTAAGCAGTATGAATGGAAGAACAGCAGGCTATACAGCAGACTAATGACTTGTGTATACTACAGGGATGGTAAATCTGTCTACCAACAACAGAGCTGCATTTTGGATCCATTACCACCTGAGGTAGTGCAAGCTGTCACTCTGTCAAGGGAATCCTGCTTCTTCTGAAACTATTACAAGCCAGGGCAAGTGTAGAACATATAAAATATAAATTAAAGTAGAGAACATATTTGAGATATTAGCCGCATGAGTAATGTATTATAATAAGCCTAAGATGTGTTTGATGAGGGGCAATTAAAGTTTCATCTGATAACCTCATCGAGTCACTTTGAGCCAGAGGTGCTTAGGGCACATTATAACCAAGCACAACAGATGTCTGGTTCTGAAAACTGGCTTGCACATTTCACTGCTTTTAAATTTCAGTATTTTCAGAAGCTTCTCCTAGGGGATGAATAAGATATGACTGTCAGTCTACAGTATGTACGGTATTTCTTTTTTATTTAGCTACTCAATCAAAATGACATTCATTCAGCTTTGACCTATGATGACTTCAATCTCCAGAAAGCTAAAGGTGTTGCGTCTGAGGCATAGCAGACATGATATAAAGGTGGACGGATCCATACCGTGTTGCAGCTGTGGAGGTGAGCCGTATGCCACGTCCTCGGACACTCCTTCCTCTGCTTGGGTCGTCAGAGCCATTTAGGTAGGACAGCTCACGCAGCTGCTCTTGCCTGATTTCATCATTGTAATCCTGCGGGAAGAGAAAGCGGCATGCCGAGCGTTGAACACTAAAAAAGACACCACGTGAGCCTAGAGAGCCTACAGATGTTGGTCTTAAAAAAAACATATTGGTCTTCATTTTCCATTCCTCCATTAGCCTTGCAAATCTAGTTCAAATCTAAAGAAGCAAAAGGACACCAAGCATGTCTTGATTACAATAAGTAATAAGTATTGCACTGGTTAGTATTTTCACTAACACTTTATTTATAGTGATGGGTGATGAGTATCACTATCACCCAAGCATGCATTATATAAATAAATACTTATTCCAACATTATTTTTGTTAATTTTAAGAACAAGATGACATAATAATAAGTCATGTCATTAATTTTTGTTGTCACTTACATAGAGGCTGAATTACATAAATGTCACAATAATTAACTTTGTAGCTCAGTGAACTGTAGCTTTACTACTAGAGTCAGCACTGATCTGACACCCAGTATCGTTAACGAGCCAATACCAGCAAAATAAAAAAATAAAAAATGCAGTGGATAGCGGAGAAAACAGCGGATATTGGCTCCTGTAAAAAATGGAACTGAAAATGGATTCAGAAAAGAAATTTATTTTTAAAGCTGTAAATGTTTACATATGAAGAGACTTGACTGTTTTATTATATTTGTTACGATTGATTTTATTTTAATTATATTTTATTATATTTCTTATATTTACATTTTGGAGGGTTTGGGGGGTGGGGGGGGGGGGGGGGTGGGGGGGGCCTGTATGTTCTCCTCGTGCTTTGGGGGTTTCCTCTGGGTACTCCGGTTTCCTTCCAGAGTCCAAAGACATGTTGTAGGCTGATTGGAATTTCTAAAGTGTCCGTAGTGTGTGAATGTGTGTGTGATTGTGCCCTGCGGTGGTTTGTGCCCAAGTTCCAAGAGATAGATAGGATCGAGGTTCCCCAGCAACCCTGTGTAGGATAAGCGGTATGAAAAATGGATGGATGAATTTCGATTTTCCTGAAATAAGTAAGTAATAATTGATGACGGGATGTTGAATTATTAGAAATATAATGCGCACGTAAGATTGTAATGTGGCAGGAGGCAAAGCGGAGGCTTAAGCCATTGATATGCAGTTATTGGAGGGAGAGAGTGAGAGAAAGAAAGAAAGAGAGAGAGCATGTGATAAGCATGTATAAATATTTATTTATTTATTCATTGTATTTTCTACAGTAAGAAAAAAAAAAATCCCTGTGAACAAGTAGGCTTAACAATATTTATTTATTTATTTATTCTATTTTTATATTATCAGCATGAACCCATGAAACGGCAGCATGAAAAAAATCTGTAAACTCTCTCTCTCTCTCTCTCTGTATATATATATATATATATATATATATATATATATATATATATATATATATATATATATATATATATATATATAATAACTGCATATCAATGGCTCAAGCCATTACTAGCTCTAAAATTATGTTTTGAAATTAGCAACAGAGCCTTGAGATGGGATGTGTAATAAATTAGTTCCATACACAAAAGTGCTTCTAGGACAAAAAACTTGACAAATGTCTTGAAATAAAACATCTGAACAATGTCTTGAGGTGTGGTAACTGTGGTCTAAGCAGAATAATTGATTCTGGACCATTGAATTTTTAGAAAATAATGCACACCCGAGGTGTAACATGTAACTCTGCATCGTGACAGTATTACCCCCTCAGAGTGTGCATTGTTTTCTAATAATTCAACGTCCCGGCCTCAATCATTCCTTACATATTTAACCAAACAAAACCAGGCACATCAAAAAGTAGCAGAATGTTCTTCTGGAGTCTTTTTCTTTGTTGTGGAATATTTTTGCAGATGTTCCACAACATCAGATGTATTGTTTTTCTATAACAGCATGCCAAGTTGTGTTTTATTCCTTACATACTGTACTAAATAGCAGATATTTTTGCTCAGGCTTTAGGCTGTTGCAGAACAAATGTGCAGTAGACCAGTGATACAAAATGCACACAATCCATCATTCACATACTTCCACCAGAAAACATGTAGCCACCACGCACTGTTACAGAAATCGAAGAATTTCACTACATGCATTGTTGGTCAAAGAATCATGAGTGAGAATGTAAGAATAAGGATCTCAATTCTAAGGAATTTTTTTTTTCCAAAAATATCATTAATTATCTAGCACTATGTGATATTTTTATCCATACAAGTATTTTTGCTCTAACAAGTAAAATGCCAGTATAAACCGTGCAATGCTTTGGATCTGTTTATTGGAGTACAGTAATAGTATTATGTGGTTTTTCCTGCGGCTATGAGAAAAGCAATGATCATTTTCTGAAGCAGCACACAATTCTAAGAAAGAAAAAATGAAAATCAGATCAGATGTCAAAACACATACAGTTAATATATGTTATGACAGAAAAATGAATGAACATGAATCTTTCATATACATTGCAAGGACAGTACCGTAGGAAGAAGAGAAACAGAGAGCTGGCGTATTAACAATGCTTCAGACCAGCTATCAGCATATTGTGTTGTGAAAGAATACCACCACTTCCTGCATTTATAAAGTCTCCCCTCACCCATCTGATTGAACATGACAGGGCCTTGAATCACAAGGCCGATTACAGCATGGATAGCTCTTATTTTATTACCTTGTCAGTGCCACAGGCAGATAAATGGATCCTCATTTCTACCAGCCACTTATTCCCCTTCCTGTTTGCCATAACAGCTGGGCACAGGAAAATATTAGAAATGGCACAGAGACAAGAGTGGCCTTTTAATCGTGATCCAGTCAACAATCAGTAAAGCGCCTGCTGCTCAAGACTGAGACACTGTACTCAAAACCCCATTTTATTTTTAATCACTTGTTTTGTTTGTATTTTTTGTAAACATACTGTGTAATCATTTCTTTAATTGATTCGCCTGACTCTCGTATGAACAACAGAATTTTACAGGAAAGTGCTATAAATTAGTTACTGTTCATTGCACATTAATGTAAAAAAAAAAAAAAAAAGTTTCTGAGATGCTTCGAATTTGTCATGAAACTCTGCTATGATGTTTTACTACAGCCTTGGTTTAGGATCTGTTCATTCAGACGTGAATGATATATTGTATAGTAGCATATAATAAAATGTATTTAGACTGTATGGATGGGAATGTTTTTAATGCTTCATGAAGGGTATCTGATGGCAGAGGTAATTATGTTCTGATGGAAAGTGGACATGAAAGACATCAGCTTAGGCTTTGAGAGTCAGCATAGAACAGAGAAGCCATAGGAACCCAGGGTCATAGCACCGCAGGTACTTGCAGATTATAGGCATGTACACTCATTAGAGATAAGTTGTTTATCATGCACCAAGCACCTATAATGAATCATTTCCTGCCAAAAACAAACTATGAGGCTTGCACTTGCATGTTAATACAAATATACTGTATATCTGTACGGCTAAGACATATTTGATCTGTTGATGTACAGTACTGTGCAAACGTTTTAGGCACATGCAAAGAAACGCTATGGAGCAAAGATGCTTTAAAAATAATGAAATTAAATGTTTTTACATAAAAAAAAATACAGTAAAGCGCAGTAAACAGTAGTAAATTAAACTAAGTCAATATTTGGTGTGACAAAAAAAATTTAAACTATAAATAGTTTCCGGTACAATTAGTGCAGTTTTATAGGGAAATGAGCTGTAAGTGTTATTGAGCATCTTGGAGAACCTGACACAGTTCTTCTGGAGACATCTGTTGCACTCACTTCTTATTTTTGCAGCAAAACCCAGCAGACTTCATTGTGTTTTTTGTCTGAAAAGTGTCTTTTACGTTATATGCTGCTTTCTTTACAGACATATAAACATTTATCTGTGCTAGTTATTGTGCTAGAAAACTAATGTTTGGGAAACTAAAATGTTTTTTGTACTGACTTGATAATGTAGAAGTCATAAAATAAAATAAAAGTTTGTACTAAAAAAAAATCGGGTGCATAAAACTTTTACACAGAACTGTATATTGCATTTGCTTGCTGCTTTTAGAAGAATATGCTTATTATATGTATATTCATATGAAGGCATTAAAGGCATATTTTTGCCATGCATGGTGCTACTGAGGGAGGGCTGGTGCAAAGTTAAAAATAGACCAACATTGTTTGAGGAACTGTAATGAAAAGTCAGTGGCTTAATCCGATTGATTAGTTCTTACCAGAGTTAAGGAACAGACATGCTAGAGATCAGAGAGGGGCACAGTAGGATGGTAGGACTACTGTATAGCTCATTATACTACAGCACTGTTGAATTCTCAGATCTGAAGGTGTTGAGTAATTTTCGACAACAGCACGGCTCTGACAGTAGATATGGCTGCAATTCAAATGATAGATTGATATAATGTGTTCTTTCATAATGCATTATCGTTTCTATAGTAACAACTCTTTCACAGAGACTTGTATGCCAGATGCAAGTCACATACAGTAACCTAAGGCTAAGAATTAACTGATGAAACTGATGATGTGTTGTTATTTAACAAAGAATATTTGAATCAGGAAGGATTTGTATTAGGAAGGAGTGCCAGGGTGTTAGTCTTCAGGACAAAGGACACTGTAGGTTTTTTGCCTTATTAACTTCAAGATAAACAAAAAAAGGAAAGGCTGTTGTTTATAGCTGCCATAACATAACCCTACTACCAGGATGGTCCACAACATTAAATGTAAACTATATGTCCAAAAGTTTGTAGACACCTGACCATCACATCCATATGTGTTCTCTGAACACCCCATTCCAGATTTATTGCCCCTTTGCTGGGAAAGATTTCCACTAGATTTTGGAGAGTGGCTGTGGGGATTTGCTCATTCTGCCACAAGAACATTAATGAGATCAGGCACTGATATCAGGAAGGGGGGCCTGGGGTGCAGTCGCAAAAACTGTTCAGTGGGGTTGAGGTTAGGGTTCGGTGCAGGCCACTCGAGCTCTATGTGCACAGGGGAATTGTTGGAACAGGTTTGGGCCCCATAGTTTGAGTGAAGGGAAATGTTAATGCTGAATGGGATTTTCCAAAAGCACATGTGGTTGTGAAGGTCAGGTGTCCAGAAACTCTTGACCATATAATGAACTTCTTATTTCCTTGTTCAGTTTACTGTCCTACCAATACATTTTTGCTCTGTTCCTGTTTTGTAAGTGTATATAGAGCAAAACTGTATGCCTTCTGGGGGGCCAGGAGGACTGGATTGAGACCCTCTGACTCATGTCTAGAACCAGCTGCCATAAAGCAACAGCCTGAATAATAGAAAGAATAGCTTTGAGCAAAAAGACACTGCCTGCTTTATCGTGTTGGCTTCTTAAACAAGCGACTCAAAAACCATTGACATTCTCAGAACATCCATTCTTGTAAAGAGACTTGCATGTCCGCTTGAAATTTGCCAACTAGTGGCATGAATCCCAGCTCTCAGCCCTGCTCTCCATCCAACCAGGCAAACGAAGAAGCATCACTCACATCAATATTCTGAGGCCAAGAAAAGCCATTCCCAGAATCATTCCAGCCCACACCTCACAACAGAAATGAATATATGTAGGAACTACACAGTCTTATCTTTGTTTGGCAAAAAAGACTACATTGAATCTATTGTTTCTCAGTAGAAAAATATCCCATGGAAAAGCCCAAAGGGTATTTCCTCAAATTCAATGACTGGGAATTAAATGGTAAAATGAGATTTCATATAGAAATTAAATGCATACTTCTATACTTTAATCTGTGTACCTCATATATACCTCATGTACCCCATAAAGCATTTGTGAGTGAGCTGATATAGGAAAATAATCAAAGATGCAGTGGTGTGATGAAGCACAAAATGAAGCTGGCTTGATTATTTTGTTGAATATTAAGTTGATTACAGGTGAATCTCAAAAAAATTTTAATATCATCCAAAAGTTCATTTTTTCCCGTAATTTAATTTAAAAAGTGGACCTTTCATATATTCTGGATTAATTACAAGTGAAATATTTCAAGTCTTTTTTATTTGTTTTAATCTTGATGATTATGGCTTACAGCTCATGGAAATCAAAAATCCAGTATTTCAAAATATTACAATAAAGAATTTTTATTTTATACATTTTTATGTGTCTTGTTGTGGCCAGAGTTTCATTTGTGTTTTGAACCTTACCTATTTGCATATGGATGAGTTTAACCCAGTCTGACTGCGTATTGCTCCTCGCCATAGACTTCGCTCTAATAAACCTCACACTGAACACACACACACACACTTGTGTCCTGCCTCGGAGCACACAAATTAAACCTCATTTACCTTTAAAACTTCAGCCCAAAATCTAGAGCCTTTCAGGTATTGATGCTTAGCAGTTGCTTGCATTTGCTAATTTAGCACAAGACTGAGTTCAATCGGTTAGTAAATCACATTACTCTGTGCACTCTGTTCCAGAATTATTGGCACCCTTGGTGAATGTAGGTAAAATGGTTATGCACAAATATCTGTTTAATTAGCTTAATCTCACACTTAAAAATGCGAAAGAACTCTAACCTACAACAGAATTTAACCAAAAAATAACAAACTTAATCAAAAAATATGTCAATTATTGTGCAACCTATTAGCACAGAGTCTTTTTCTACATACAATGCATGATGAGTTGGTAATCCACTTCTTAATACACAAACTCTCCAAAATCCTCCAGGCTACTACAGTAGGGTCTCTCTTGTGGACGCTCATCTTCACCCCATGGGTTTTTAAATGGGGTTTAGGTCAGGGGGACTGGTACAGCCATGGCAAAATGCCCTAGCCTCATCTTCTTTGCAGAGACAGCCAGAGTTTCAATTAAAATCTTCGATATACTTTGTTGGAATGGAGGTGGCATCCAATTGAAATGTGGAGACTTGCTGGCCCCATTATGATTTTTGTAGAAAATGTCCTATTAATCATCCTCCTCATTGTGCATGGGGGAAAATACACATGCATCACCTCTAGGCAGATTTATTAAAGCTCTGGTTGTTTTAGTTTTAAACTTAATTATTGCTTTAAGAATGGATATGGGCATTTCTTGTGTGTAGTAAATTTTCATAGGCATTGTCTTATTTATGATGGTTGACACACTTCCGTCTTATTTCATTTGTGTATTCTATAATCTTCCCCATGTGGATGAATGACAAAGGGAAGTTGGCCTCTGTGTCACTTCATATTTATACCTCAGATCAACAGGAAGTCATGGATGACTGCTTTAAGAGTTCCTAAACAATCAAGTGAACTAAATATAAATATAAATATATATATAAAATATATAAATGAGAACATTTTTTTTTCCACGGGAATCATTAGGGGTGGCAATAATTTTTTGGGGGAAAAAATCACCCTCAGTATAAATGTATTTCTATTTCAGGTTAGAGTCATCATATTTTCAGTGTGAGATTAAGATAATTAACACTGACATTTTTTCATATCCATGTTTACAGTGGGTGCCAGTAATTCTGGAGCTGATTGTAGATTCCTTTAATACTCTGACAAAGATAAATATCTTGAAAAAGGACTTCAGTGTCTTTGTCCTGTCAAGTCTTTTTACCTCAGAGAATCTTCCATCTCTTTGAAATGTATGCCCAGTCCATAGTGGTGGCCTAAACGAGATTAATAGACAAAGCCTTGTGGCTACCACAGTACTTCTGCTGAGGGAAAGCCATGCTCCAAAGTCTGAGGGTGTGGCTTCGGGCATGATGGGTAAAGTAGCATGAGAGTCTCTTCAAACGCCTCTCACTTGAGGCCATCACAGGTGAGGCTCACACAGCCACAGTCCTACAGTGTAGACTCCAAATACAGTACATTACAGCAGGAACATTAATTATTATTTGGCAAATGTTTAAGGCTTGAGGAAAAACTCAGCAGGGTTTTCCCCCTCCTATATAGCTGAGCTTATTAATGTTGGGATTCATACTGCTCCTAGCTGGAGCTGTAGATTGAAAAATGCTGAGAGAAGCTTTTGAATCCATGCCTAACTCCTGTAGTCTATGGAAACATATTACAAAACGAATATGCAGCCTCAGTGTAATAGGAACAGTTATTATTTGTCATCTGTGTTAGCAAAAAATTGCATACTTTACATAACGTGACAGTACTGAAACACCAGAATGCGCACAGCAATATTCCAGAAAATTCTATCATAATCTATCATCATCAGAGTTTTGTGTAGTTCCCGTTAGCCGCATGCTTAAGTTTCCAAACCCCTTTTTGTTTTAATTAGCATGGAAGAAGAAATGTCTCAACCTGCAGCTGGATAGTTAATCAGAGGGGGGAAATGGTGCTCATGTACAGTGCAGTTATCCTTCAGGTGTTAAAAGGAAATGTAGCAGCCTGAATGAACTTACAGGAACCAGGAATTTTTTTATTTCCTCCAAGGCATGACTCATACGGGAATACGCCTCTCCAGGTGGTGCGAAGACTTCAATTAACACATGAAGATCGTTGTTCAAATGGGCATATTTTGCTTCCCCACTTTTCCTCAGCTCTTCTTCCTGCAAGTGAGAAATTCAGTGGGTTTAGTTTTCTATATATCAAATGACACATAAAATGTACATTTTGTAGTAATTTTCACAATTTAAATGAAGAAAAAACAGATAAGTAAGTACACCCCTACATTTATCACACCTTCAAATCCATGAAATTAGAATCAGGTGTTCAAGATTGGGTGCCAGTGATTAGAACCTGCTTAGGGAGTGCAGGTGGAACCGGTCTTATTTATACTACTCTCATATCTAGTGTCTGGTGTTCCCTTTGTTATTGAGGTCTGTGGTGTCATCATGCCAAGATCTAAAGACTTCTGTAAGGTCTTCAGAAACAAGGTTGTGGATGCCTACGAGTCTGGTAAGGGATTTAAAACATCTCCAGATTATTTGAAATACATCCTTCCACTGTAATGAAAATCATCTACAAATGGCACAGATTTCAAACAACTGCCAACATGTCCAGGACTGGCCGTCCCAGTAAATTCAGCCCACTAGCAGACCGTCTGATGCAAAAAGAATTCTCCAAGAACCCCAAAATTTCATCACAGGATCTGCTAGTAAGTCTTGCAACTGATGGTATCAAAGTGCATGCTTCTACCATCAGAAAGAGATTGCACAAATTTGACCTGCATGTGAGGAAAAAGCCTTTGCAAGACTACAGTTTGCCAATCAGCATATAGACCAAGACCAGGCCTTTTGGACTAATGTGCTCTGGACAGACGAATCAAAGATAGACTTGTTTGGTCACAGTAACAGCAGACATGTTTGGTGCAGACTAAAGACTTTTCAGGAGAATCCCCTCATACCAACTGTGAAGCACAGTGGTGGAAATGTTATGGTCTGGGGTTGCTTCACTGCCTCGGGGACTGGACAGCTTGCATTCATTGCTTCAACTATGAATTCTGCATCATATCAAAGAGTGCTTGAAGATAATGTGAGGCAATCTGTCTGGAAGTTGAAGTTGAACCGAACGTGGACCTTTCGACAGGATAATTATTATGAAGCACACTAGCAAATCCACCAAGAAATGACTCAAAAAGAAGAAATGGAGGGTTGTGGAATGGCCTAGTCAAAGCCCGGCTTTGAATCATATTCAAATGTCGTGGGGGATTTAAAACAGGCAGTGCATGCAAGAAAACCCTCAAATTAAATGAAAGAATATTGGAAGGAAGAGTGGTCAAAAATTCCAGCAGGCCTAGAGGACAATTATGCAAAACTTAGTTAAAAGAAGTTATTTCTGCTCAAGGGAGTAATACTAGCTTCTGAGGCCAAGGGGGTACTTACTTTTTCCACAGAAGGATATCGCATCTATTGATACTTCTGTTGAATAAATAATTGAAAAAGCAAATTTTCCTTGTGATTTTGTTCACCTATATCAACTTCATTAATAGGCAATGTTTCAAAGATGATCAAATATTTGCTTGTCCAAATATATATATATATAAAGTGCCAACAATTTCCACGGGGTGTACTTATTTTTTCATATGACAATACATATTGAGAGCTATTGAACAGAAACTCATGAAGCCACCCCTTCAGTTATTTTTCCTCTATGAGATGGGGGAAAAGCGGATGAATCTGAGAGGCATTCCGTTTCCTGAGTCCATTTGATTGCTGAAGGTCATCTGTGACTATTCTTCAGAAAACTTGTAATTACCGCAGCCTACATTACCACCCCTTGTTGATTACTTTTGCCTGTAGCTTGCACTTCAAGTCTAAAGAGCTCTGTTAGAGGAGGAATTCATAGACACTCGATCAGTCATGCAGACTCTTCATTTCTGATTATCACTAACTAATAGTTGCTGCAACATCGGTGTAATGTCACTGACCCAATCACTTCAAATGCGGCTTTGAAGGAAGGTCAGAAGATGCTCCTGATATTTTGCTTCCTTTAAGTTGCACTCATTTTCTGATGTTTAAGATTTACATTTTCCTTTGTGTGCGTGTGTGTGTGTGCGCATCTGCATGTGCCTCATACGCTATAGCAGTAGTGTGAACAATAGGAAGAGTATTGAGTAAATTGAGTATTTGTTTTATTTCCTGTCTTGTCCAAGATAGAAGAACTTTCAGTGAGATTACATTTCACTGTCTCGAGTCTGAAAGCTTTAAATTTCCTTTTATGTCAAGCCGAGAGCAAATGTAGCATGGCTCATTGTTTTAAAAGCTAAGTCTGTCTTTCAGGATATGTTTCAAAAGGTACTGAAGTGAGTCTAAGTGCATCAGAACCCTGTAGAAATATGACATAATGACAAGTCTTTCCCCTTTTTTTTTAAATGTTTATTCTTAGTGAAAAAGGGGTACATAGTGTACTGACAGCTACATTCTTGTAACCTAGTTTCTGTCTGGTGATATGAGAAGATCTGTCAAATACTTCTTTCAGTGATGTTACCTGAACAATGAAACGAATGATCAGCTTTTATTCACGTAATAATGTTTAGAGCCTAAATTCGAGCCACAGAAGATATTACAGCGTGGATCAGGTATGCCTGATTGAAATTAAACATCTGTCCTTGTAGCTGCTTCTCAAAGAGAGAAACACAGGAGGTAAAACTGCACTGTTCTGACTCTGTACATAAATTATGCAGCTTATTTTGGCTAAAATGCTGTTTCCGTTGCAAAAACTGCATCTCAGAGGTTAATGAGCTAGCCCTGGCTCCTGTGTGTCTGTATCACTCCCACTGACATACAGAAGATAGCAGTGATGCTGCAGAGAGCAATATTTAAGCTTATTAAAGCCCCAGTCTGGATGTATTTGAGCAATATTAAAAGTAAATGGATATATCCTAAACTAAAAAGTGCTGGATAAATAATTATCATGCTGATACCCAAGATGGTGTTTTTAATTCTGCTAAGAAACGTGAAACTGCCATTTCTGTGGCAGCTTTAAATAATAATAATAATAATATTAATAATAATAATAATAATAATAATAATAATAATAATACAGACTGGGGGTTTTAACTAACACCTAGCAGACTATGAATAAAATGTTTTGTCTCTCCAACACAAATCCATCGCGCCTGAGAGACAAGAGACAAACAATGAATGAAGCAGCACCAAACAAGCAGCCCACTTAATTATAGCTCATCACTGAGAAGTCCTTTCAAATGCCTTTGCCTAGAGGTAGGCAAAAATGACAAAAACATCATGTAGGCATACATGATAATGTATCACAGTATTCAGTGATGCTGAAGTTGAAGTTCTTCAGAGGTCAATGTTTTCATTCCGACAAACACTTCCAATGAATTTGAAAAAGTAAACATCAAATCATATAATTGGCCTTGCTGCAATTTTATACACAAATTACCTTGTCAGGTTTAAGACATTCATTTATTTCAATGACACACAAATTTGGTGAAGCTCAGTTGTTTCTTATTAATAAGTTAATGGAAAATGATTCCAAACAAATCCATAAATTAAGAGAAAAGTCTAGCCATTCAATTATAACAAAAGAAATATAAAAGGTGGAACAGTTAGTGTGTGTCTGTGGTAGCCGATGCACTGCAGTAGCTGAGCTGCGTTACTGGAAGATTGCTAAATTTATCACAAGAGCCGCTCTTTCACCAGTCGTCAGTTTGTCATTTTTAGTTATTTTGGAGTTTCTAAATGTAAATCAGCTGTGCTGTGAATACACTTAGTACAGCTGACTGGAATACATCAATATATGCACCTGAGTACAAAGAAAATCAGCATTACAAGAACGTTTGTAAATCTGTTGGGAATCTGTTGTGTTAGGTCTGGTCTACAAACACATTTACACATAGCTTGATTAAAAGATTTATAAATGAGGCTCAATGTTACTATTCTAACTAACTAAATTCCCACAATAGACAGACTTAGACTAAGAGAAAATAATACAGTATCCACACTAATGTTTGACATACAGTGCTGTGAAAAAGGATTTATTCTGTTTTTGTGTGTATCTCATACTAAATTGTTTCAGAAAGTAAAACTAAATCTAAGAAGAAAAAAAAACAAAGGGAACATGAGTGAACACAAAATACAGTTTTTAAATGATGTTATTTATTGAAGCAAGAAAAGTTATCCAATACCAACTGGGCCTGTGTGAAAATGTATTCGCCCCCAGTATCCCCCCCCCTCCCCCCCAGTTATTAATTCCCCAGATCTACGAATGTGCATTCATAATGGGGTTCAGCTGGACTAGACGCAACCAGGCTTGATTACTGCAAACACTGTTCAATCAATTAACACTTAAATATAACTTTTTCAACAGTGTGAGGTTGGTTAAAAGGTCTTGCCCAGTAACAGACTATGCCAAAATGTAAAGAAATTCCAGAACTGATGAGGAAGAAGGTAACTGAAATAGATCAGTCTGGGAAGGGTTACAAAGCTATTTCAAAGGCTCTGGGACTCCAAAGGACAACAGTGAGAGCCATTATCTCCAAATGGAAAAACTCGGCACAGGACCTTACCAGAAGTGGCCGACCTTCCAAAATTCGTCCAAAAGCACAGCAACTACTCATCCAGCATTATCAGAAAGACACTGGGCAAAAATAGCATCCATGGAAGAGTGGCAAGGTGAAAACCCACTTTTGACCCAGAAGAACAATAAAGCTCATCTGAATTTTGCCAAAACACACCTTGATGGTCCTCAACCCTTTTGGGAGAATGTTCTGTGGCTTAATGAGTCGAAAGAGGAACTGTTTGGAAGACAACGGTCCCGTTACATCCGGTGTAAACCAAACACTGAATTCCACAAAAAGAACATCATACCTACGGACAAGCATGGTGGTGGAAGTGTGATGATGTGGGGATGCATTGTTGCTTCAGAGCCTAGGCAACTTGCAATAATTGAGGGAAACATGAATCTTATCAGAAAATCCTAAAGGAGAATGTCCAGTCTTCAGTCTGTAATTTGAAACTCAAGTGCAACTGGATTATGCAGCAACACAATCATCCAAAGCACAGGAGTAAGTCCTAGTCCTAGAAATAAGTGAAGGACTGATCTCCAGTTATCGGAAGTGTTTGGTTGCAGTTATTGCAGCTAAAGGTGGCACAACCATATTTTAAGTTTAAGGGGGCAATTAATTTTTCACATGGGTGATAGGTGTTGGATAAGTTTTTTAGCTTCAATAAAAAATAATAATAAATAAAAAGTGTATGGTGTGTTTACTCAGATTGCCTTTGTTTTATGTTGTAGTTCATTTGAAGATCTAAAACTATTTAGTATGAGATATACACAAAAACAGAAAAAATCAGTTACAGTCAAAATACTTTTTCACAGCACTGTAAATGTACACAATTTACTAATTTCATGATCTCATACTGTTGACCAATACTTCACTATGTGGCCAAAAGTTTGTGGACACCTGGCCATCAAACTTGCTTTTTGTATATCCCATTCCAGGCTTAGTTCAACTTTTGCTAATATAATAACCTCCATTCTTCTGGGAAGGCTTTTCACTAGATTTTTCGAGAGTGGCTGTTGGGATTTGTGCTCATTCAGACACAACAGCAGTAGTGAGGTCAGGCACTCATGTTGGGTGAGGAGACCTGGGGTGCAGTCGGTCTTCCAGTTCATCCCAAAGGTGGGGAGTTTTCCAGTCCAACCTTGGCAAGCTATATCTTCATGGAGCTCATTTTGTGTACAGGGGCATTGTCAAGCTGGAACATGTTTGGGCCTTCTAGTTGAAGGGAAATTCTATAAACATCCTATACAATTGTGTGCTTCCAACTTTGTGGCAACAGTTTGGAGAAGAACCACGTATAGGTGTGATGTTCAGGTGTCCACGAACTTTTGGAGACATAGTGTATGTTACAAATAGAAATAAAATATCCTAACATCCAATCTGTTACTGGTTACTAATGTGGTTTAATTATTTTCATTTGTAATTCTCACTAAACAAAAAATGCAGTTTGTCATGTATGCCAGTCCAACAGCAAATACAGTACAAACAATAGCTACAACACAATGCATATATTATTGCAATATTGATATCATAGCTTTCACTCCTGTCTTAAATCCTGACCAGCTGAATGTGCTAACAATGTGGTTGAGATGATGCTGTACAGCTGATTGATAGCCATCATTCACTGTTTTCAGGTATTACAAGCATTACAGTTTCCAGTACCACTATATTCTTTGGAAACCAAATGAAATGAAGCAGGACTAGAACAAAAGCCAATCAGGCTATTCTAACTCTCTGATCTAATTTCACATGTAAATGTATTCCTGCTTAAATATTCACTGGGAGCTGGTATGGACATGTATAAACATGATGTGCAATGACTCAATTGTGCATCAGCATTTCAGCCTATTTTTGCTGAAATAAAGTGATGGCACTTCAAAATAACTTATACTGGTACCCTTTATGAAATGTATAAGAATTTCTTTCTATAAAACATTGGTTTCAAAATGATCACCACCCTTTAAGTTTATATTTTCTACAACAGAGCCGGGTCTCTTCTTGTAATGTCTAACAAGGTTGTAAATTCTTGTTGAGGGAAGCTGGTGCATTCTTCCACGCAGAACATTGTCTGGGTCTAGATCTGATCTTGATTTTTATTTATTTATTTTAAAAAAAACAACGTCTAATTCTAAAAATAGAAGTGTATCTATGCATCATATATTTTACATTTCCTCCTCTCTTGCTAAGTGCCAGTAGCTGCTGATGCAGTGCTTAGACTTACACAGACGAGCCTTCAGGGGACTGGGAGTCTAAACGATAAATAGCTCTGGTAAAGTAGAATTGCTGTGTACAGACGTTTCCTTTCAATGCACCATTATGAGTGATGACACAAACTATTTTTTGAAATTGGATGAAATAAATGCATTCTAATATGTTTAATTCTATTCGGGTTTTTTTTTTCTACTGAGTAGTTCAATGTATCCGAATACTGCTTTACATATTAATGTGTTTAGGGATAATTCAAAGTGAATATTGTATGTCATATGCATTCCAGAGATGGAAATCAAAAGCAAAAGCAGGATGCTGTTATCCTACCTTGTCTTTATCTCTCATTGAGCCCTTTCCGAGGATGGACATCTTCGCTCCGGTTTCCTCTTGTAATCTTTTCATGGAATTGCCCCGGGGCCCCAGCAGTTTCCCAACAAAATTAAACTGTAATGGAGAAAAGAAAAAGCAATACCGTGGGTCTCTTACGCTTCTTGACAGTTCTCCTACTTCAAAGTCAATAAAAAACATCTATAGGTGGGGGGGGGGGGGGGGGGGGTTTCCATCACAGACAAAAAAAATAAATAAATAAACATAAAAAAAATCAATTTCTAACATGCCTATCAATTATTATTTTTTTATTTTATCACTAATAACTGGAAGGTTTGTGCTTCTTTGAAAGCTCTATGTTGGAGTATGAACATCTAGCTTTAGGGAGTGCAGCCTTTCACTTTGCTAATCAATGTTCAGGGACAATAAAGACCGTTAGTTGCTCACACTTGATATTGGAACATGTGCAGATGTCAATAAAGATCTGTAGAGTGCCTCTGAGGTCTGTGCATCACATCCATCCATCCATCTATTTCCTGTACCGCTTATCCTACACAAGGATTTGAAGAGCCTGGAGCCTATCCAAGGGAACTCGGGCACAAGGCGGGGTGCCAACCCATCACAGGGCACAATCGCGCACACAATCAGTCACACACTACGAACAATTTGGAAATTCCAATCAGTCTACAACTCATGCCTTTGGATTCGGGGAGGAAACCGGAGTACCCGAAGGAAACCCCCGAAGCATGGGGAGAACATGACAGATCCACACATACAGAGCGGACGAAGGACTCGAACTCCCAACCCTGGAGGTGTTAACCACTAAGCCACCATGCCCTCAGAGGCATAACATAATTATTCATAACCCTTGTTCAAATCTGCTCAAACAAGTATATGGAAATTTGAACACTCACTTCCAGTAACTGCTCTATCTCATGTCTGGTTGGGTAATAAAGTGTAACATTTCAGCAAAAAATGCTTGATTTGCAAAATAATCCAAAACAATATCAATGTCCTCAAAATATAGTAAGTTGTTCAGTATAGCAATAAAATAACCCATGTCTTATATTTTTATATATTTTCAGATATTACCTTTCATGTAGTGTGTTATAGATCTGTTTGTGAATGTAAAAAGTCTGCAAAGTTTAAAAAAGTTATTAGAGTTATTAGAGTTATAACTCTCTATATAATATATAATCAAAGAGTTATATATCAGAGTTATTGACTCCTAAAAGAAATAAGCGATTCTGAACAGCTGAAACGAGTCATTAGTAATTCCAGACTTACTCCCTGTACTAACCTACATATGTTTGTAACAAAAAGCCCCGCCTCTGGTCTTCATTGGCTTCTCGTGAACAGAGGGAGCTGAAAGTCGTTATGGTAGTGGGCATTTCCTTTTTGAAACACGCTGACAGCAGTAGACCAATCACAACAGATTAGGACATCTGAGCAGAGTATGCCCTCTGAAAGGAGGAGTTTAGAATGAATCCTTTAGAGTGGATCATTTAACAAGTCATTTTTGACACTGGGGGAAAAAGGTAATGCTGCAATTTAAATTATGAGCACATTAAAGTGTTTTTTGACCTTGGATGCATGCCTATTTTATCGGACATTTAAAATAAAATTAGGCACGTTTAAAAACCATAATAGGGGCGCTTTAACAGGGACAATACAAGTAAATCTCAGATCACTACTTGTTGTGATGTCATATGACAGTTTCTCGAATCAGATGCAGGGTAGTTTGTATGTCATTCTTGGCACTCACATTTGTGCTCATTTCTATGCAGCGTTGACGAATAGGGGCCAATGAATTTATCTCCAGTTGGGATTCTAGTCACACAGTGTAGATGATGAGCTATCAAGGAACTGGCTTGGGGCAACAACTAACATTTCACACTCACAGTGGGCTAAAAGTCAGCGAGATCATTTACACATATTTTTTCCCACACTTTTTTCCTTCTACATCATCTATACACTAATCACCAACACAATATTACTATCATTCTAAAAAAAAAAAACATGCAGTATGACATAGTACATGTTTTATGCAAAATTATGTGAAATGTAGACTTTAAAGCAGTGATTACACAGAATATATATATATATTTTTTAAAAAGCCAATTCTCTGATATATGAAGTCGCAAGCCTTGAAAATGTGAGCCAATAAAAAATCTAAACAAAGCCAAGGCTGTAAAAACAAAATGGAGGAACTGGTAATTATTAAGTAGCAGTCACACCAGACTTTTGCCTTGCTATTTTCTTAATTATGCTTGTGTGGATGAATACAAACTAGTTTGTTAATGTTACCATTTAATTCCCTTTAAAATCACCTAACGTAATCACATTATTTTCTTTCCACATCAGAGAGGAAACTAACGAGGTGGAAATTCTGTGTTTGTTCAACACTTCTCTTTATTTTGCCAAGGAATCCACTGTTTTATTATCTTACACATTGCTGTTTCCTTATTCCATGTTTAGCAGTTAATGAATTTTCTAAGATGCATTTAAAGCATGCGTTCAGGGAGAAATCAGTAGCCCATGTGCCCAGGTGGTGAATTTTATTTACGAATGCTATCCCTCCAGAATGTTAATTTTAGCGGCAAGAAAACTGGTTTGTTGTCAGCGGTCCACCCACTCATAAATGTTACTATGGCAACCCGTAGCAGGAACGCCTAGTGGCAACTTCATAGTATAAAAAAATCGCTGTACATGTGAACATAGCTTTAATGTTCCAAATCCCACCTCCTGCTGCACTACACACATTGGCTGATGCGTGACCTGGAAGATGGTAGAATGTTCTTTACTAGGCGGATTAAGTAGTGATGAATAGGTTAATAGATGCATTAATAAATCTTTTCTATCTTATGTTTACACTGACAAAAAGTTTGTGCTAGACTTTGTTCCAGACCAGTTCCAGCTGAAATGAGTGCAGTGTTATTTGGGAGATCCATATCACTTAGTGAGGGAGTTAAAGATGGCGCAGACTGACAGCACGTGTTATATTTAGAATAAACCTGAAGAGCTTTAAAGAAGATGATTAGTACAGAAAGTGGATTATGAATTTTTTACATGCCTGAATTATAGCCAAAAAATGAATGTTGAAGATGGATTCGTCTCATTAGTGCAGCTCGGTTGCAAATGCCTTCATGCCTTATAAATAATCTGAAATACTTCAAAATCACTGTAGCTTGGTCAGAAAATATGACACTCAATCTGAAGATAAAACCGTTTTTAGGCTAGCTCGACCGAAAGAATATTTAACAAGCAAATAATGTTGTAGGTGTTATGTTCCTGGCAATTACCCTTCCATGAGTATGCATGCGGTATGCAGATTAAATGTAAGCAGAAGGATTTTTTCTGCATCCTATCATACAGCATCAACAGACTCATTTGTTTCTGAGTGTTAGAAACGCCTGCGTCTCCTCCTGCAAGGTGGATGTGACAGAAATACTCCACAGCTGGCAGGAAGCCCTCAAGCAGATGGCCGAAGATGCTCGCTGGGCGGTGGCAGCCGAGTGGCCTGTTTTCATTAAGCTAATGAATGCCTGGAGCCCCTCTCTGGCTCTGCGATGAGCAATTTGGGCTTTATTAGGGACCATGGTTCAGTGTTAAATGAGGTTTGAAAAGACGCAAGCCGCCCCAGCGGCGGTATGCTGGCAGGACGATGAATGATAGGCACAGACAGATTGACATAAGAGTGGCACAAGTGAAATGATATCTCCAGTGTGAGGATGATTACAACAAAGCAATCAAGCATCAGTATGTGCTGATGATATCAGAGCACAATTAAATAACCAGAATAGAGCCAACAGTGTTGATTTATTGTTATTGTTAAGAAAAGAGAACTTATCATTCCATACTTGACTGAGCTCAGAACAAATGAGTTTTCCTATATGAGGCTCTGTGACAGAGACCTTCACCTGGGCTGGGCTAAGATGGATCCATCCATCCATCCATTTTCTGTACTGCTTATCGTATGCAGGGTCACGGGTCGCCTGGAGCCTATCCCAGGGAACTCGGGGCACAAGGTGGGGGACACCCTGGACAGGGGTGCCAGCCCATCACAGGCACAATCGCATACACTTTAGAGATGTCAATCAGCCTATAGTGCATGTATTTGGACTGGGGGAGGATTCCCTGGAGGTACAAGGCAAGCATGCTAACCACTAAGCCATTGAAGTTGGCTCCTCCCTCATTAATGTTTTTTTTTTTTTTTTTTTTTTTTTGGTTAAATAGCTCTCTGAACCTTTTCATGGCACAATTTGTGTCAGATTAAAGTCCTGGCCAACCAAGTTTCACCCACCAGAACAAGATGATGGTTTGTCTAATAGGGAGATTTCCTTGTGGTTAATTAAGTATGACACTCAAGCCTACACAAAGAATCGGCTGGATTGGTATCAAGGATGAGACTTAAATAGGAAATGTATGTATAGTTCATTACCCTCAGCTTACTCTGACTGCTGAATGTATTGTGAACTTTATTACTGGTCTTGGCAGCCATAATAGCTTAATAAGTGACCCCTGGTTTGGGTTTATATGTTCACTATAAAATCTGATAGTTATTTAACCATGAGCAATAGCATAGCAAACTCCATCATCCTCTTCCTCCTGCTCTACTTGGATAGGATGGAGGCAGATATATACTCACCGGCAACTCCATTAGGAACACCCATACCCCTGCTCATTCATGCAATTATCGAATCAGCCATGTGGCAGCAGCACAATCCAGAGAAAAATGTAGATACAGGTCAAGAGCTTCAGGGGAAAAATGTGATCAGTGTGACTTTAAGCGTGGAATGCTTGTTGGTGCCAGATGGGTTGGTTTGAGTATTTCAGAAACTGCTGATCTATGATTTTCATGCATAACATGAAAATCTCTGAGTTTGCACAGAATGGTGCGAAAAACAAAAACATCCAGTGAGCAGCAGCTCTGTGGGTGGAAAAATCTAGACAGGTTCGAGCTGACAGGAAGGCTATGGTACAGTAATTCAAATAACCACCCTTTACAACTGTGGTTTACAACAGCATAAGTCCACATTGGTTTCCACATTGAGTTATCCAATAACAGTCATCTGAGGCTACAGTGAGCACAGGTTCACTGAAACTGGATAGATGAAGATCTTGCCTAGTGTCCTAGAAGGGACAGTGAGAGTATAGTCTTTAGAAAGGAAAGCAAATTTATAGACCCTCAGATGAGATTGGCATATTGAGAGAGTCTTAAATATGAATAAACTCTTTTGAACTGACTTTTTTTGAATACTGTATTGAATTGCACCTAACACTGAGTATTTGTATGCTGAACTGAATCAACATACTGGTTCGGATTAGAGTTGACATATTTTCCAGTCTGATCAATTGATGGCTGTAATGTCTGAACTGGTGTGATGTTGCCTGACACATCGCATGCACATGCCACCATTATACTTGTGATTTTTCCAGTAAAAAGGTAACAGACATTAACACAATCAGTATCTGGTATTATCTAAAACCTTACATTACATTATATGTAATACTGTTACGTTCAGGGGTAAAAATGCTTAAAAAGACATCTTAACATAGTGTCATTCACAGCAACCTATATATGTGCATTGGACAGCATTTTTGCCTTTTACAGCCCACTATATCTACACTTATGTAATATAATAATTAAAATATTTCCAAATTGTGTTATTTTTTGTATTAATATGCGAATCATTTTAACATGTCATCATTTTCCATGAGCCATCCATTATAGGTTATGAAAAATTTACATGGATTCTAGTTAATTACATTTTGTGTGTTTAAAAATTCTATGCTAAATAAACTCACCCCTGTTATTATTATCCATGTTACTAATTTAAGTGAAAAATGCGGCTATTGTCAGCAAAGAAATGTTATAAAAAATGACAGATTGTTGCCAGATACGGGTAATTTTTTAAACAACTGTTTAATGTTAGAAGGGCTAAATGGAAGAAATGATAGAAATTGTGGCTTTCTACATGGAACAACAAAATTGCCTTTGCGTGTCCACTTTGCATGTGTGTGTATTCTATTATATATAATCTCAAATAATAGAAGGTAGCAGTGTCATCAAATTTCCTATCGTTATGCTCCTATCATACCAAATTTCCCATCATTCTGTTTCTATCCGACGATATGACTGGGAAGATAAAATGCTGCCACACCAGTGATTTAAGAGATGATGGAGAGAATTCTTCTTTGCTCTGATTCAGGGGTGGCACAACTACTCTGAAAGTGGTGTGGCAAAATTTGTCTGAGAGAAGACGTACATCTGTCATTTGTCTATAAAAAAAAACATATAGACTAACTATATATATATATTGCTATGGATCCAGGGTCTGATTATAATACAGGGCACAACACACCTTAATGAACGTCAGCGTAATTTGTTTCGACCTCACACCCATCATTTTGCATTTTACTCCTCGGGCAGCTAATAACAGCAAGAAATTCGTTCACAAAGTCAGAGAACAATAATTCTAAAATATGTTTTAAAACTCAAAGGCATGTTCATGTTCCGCGATAGGCTGTTTGTCACTGTCTGCTTCGCTAAACATTTTTCCAGCAAGCCTTACTTATTTTATTTGAAGGATGTCATTTGAGGAATGTCCCTGTAATCGATTCAGAATACAGAATATGTGCATATGTCACTTAAAATATTCAAACGTTAGCGATACTGACTCAGCACACGTTTATGAAGCAGTAGTGAGCACCAAATTGCGGTTAACCCTTTATCGCTCATAGGTGATCCATTTTAGGAGAAATATTTTTTCAACCCAGTCAGACCTGTCTGTTATTGCCTGAAGTGCTGGGTCATCGCCCCAGTAGTTTGAAAAGTGCCGGGTCAAATGCTAACGCCCCCGTGGCTCCGACAACCCTGCTCTGATTGTCTTTAGCAGCCATACCACACAGTGTTGCATGCACAGCTACGTATGTATATAATTGTGGGAAGTGAAATGTTCAAGGAACATTACATGCACATTTTCTGTAAAAAGATAGCAGTTTGTATTACTGAGCATTTACTGAGGAAAGACTGAAATAAAACTATGAGCTGGATGATGTTTTTTGACCTGGTATGAAAACCCAAAAGTCAAACCATCAAAACAAGTCCATTTCTAGCTCAGTATCTACTTGGCAATAATGCTTGGCATAAAATATACTGGGGTATTATCCAAAACAGTGGCTAGGCATTTTGCCTTTGTTTGAGCTGGAGGGCAAACCCCACTGCCGTGATATATGGCACCAGATAAGTTCCCCAGACAGACTGAGACGAGCAGTGCCAGATGAAGCAGCTGTACTGCTGGGATGGACTTCTCATAGCAGGATTTTAGTCAAGGACTGAGACAGTTACAGAACTGAGGAGGCACAACTCAGCTGGAGTGAGTGTCTGGACCCAGGTATTAGCACAGTGAGAAGAACTTCACAGTGACAAGATTCAGCACAGCTAAACTGTGGAAAGGCTAACAACCTCAAAGAGACAGAGTCAGACAAAAAGAAAAAAGACAGAGAAACTAAGAGACAGGGGGAGGAAAAAAGGGGACAAGTAAGAGAAAGGGAATTTTTATTTATTTATTTATTTAGTTATTTATACTATGTATGTTGGTTATATATGAAATACATTGAGAGTTTTTCTTTTAATGGGGGAGAAAGAGAGAGACAGAGAAAATGTGTGTGTATATGTGTGTGTGTGTGACAGAGAGAGAGAGAGAGAGAGAGAGAGAGAGAGAGAGCGACAGCGAGCGCAAAGCATGGAAAAGGAAAGAAAGAGAGAAAGATGAATATATGGACCGAAAAGAGACACCAAGCAGAAATACACAGACCTGGCAATTAAAACTTTCAGAGAGTCAGCTTGGTTACTAAGAGGAAGTTAATATTATGTTTCCATGTATTACCATGGAAAAATAAGATTGAGAAAAAGAAAGAAAAAGGTAGGAGATAAAGACTGCAAGTATTACATAAGGATTTATTTATTCTGCTTTTAAAACAACCAACAAACCATCTATTGACTGTTATGACCAACACAAATGACTCTTAACATTGTAGGAATGCTGTAAAAAGTGGCTGACAGTTGGTAGCTAATATGTAGATTTTGCTTTATTTGAGCACTTCATTTTAGGGTGTTTGATCTATAGACTATGAACTGGTAGTTTGTGTAATATCTAGTAAAAGCTGATTAACAGTTCAAAGTGAATACACAGGCATACACTTATTCAGTTGTCAGTAACTACTTTATCTTGGTAAGGGTCATGGTGGATCCAGAGCCTATCGCAAGTATGTGGCAGGAATATAACCTGGATGTCCATTACATGGCACACACATTCACACACATTCACACCTAGGGTTAATTTAGAGCAGTGGCATGTCAAGACCAGGTTAAGAATGAGGCCCATGAGTGGCACAGGATTAGGCATGAGGGCTATCCATGTTCACTTTTGTTCACTTTTTTGTAAATCCCATTCCAGACCCTCACCTAGACATGCCCCTGGATTTAAAGTAGCCAATCAACCTACTGGATTATTATAGGGATGTAGGAGAAAACTGGAGAACCAGACAGTAACCCAAACTGCAGACTCTGGAGCTATGAGTCGGCATTTCTACCCACTGCTCCTTGTTGATACATATACAGACTCTACAGATACTTAGCTGAAGGTCATATCATTTGTTTCTTACTTAGTTCATAGAAAATGTTGAGCATAAATATGACATGTTGAAAATCAACTGCATGAATAGTTAATGATAGTCTAAAGAGGCTCTGAGGATTGCTAGTACTGTGTAATGCAGACTATCTAAATAATGTGTTAGCAAGTGGAAAAAAAAAAAAAAAAAGGACAGAGAATAAAGTGAGAGACAGCGAAGAAAAAAAAGAGAGAGACTGAAAGGAATACAAAGAAACTAAGGATGGAGATAGTGTGAAGGAGGGACACAAAGATGAAGCACTCCAAAAAACACTTTCCATATTTCAGAGTGAACTTCAAAGGGACCTTAAGAGCTTTGAGGAAGATGATTACTTGCAAAACTGGATTATGAATTGCTGTTTCTATGCGCCTGAATTACGGTCAAAAGTGAACACCGATGACAAATTCATCTCATTAGTGCAGCTCTGTTGAAAATGCCCTCATGCATTATGAATAAACTGAAATGTTTCAAAAATCACTGTAGCTTGGCCAGACAACATGACACTCAAGTTAAAGAAAATGAAATGTAGGCTTTTTTTTTTTAATAATAAAAAAAAAGAATATTAGTCATTTTTAAATTTACGATAAAGAATAAATGTACACACAGACACGTTCATTCTTTATGATAACTACCTTTAGTTTCCTCAAGGCCAGAGCCAAGTCAGTAAAGCAAATGAAAAGTATTTTGGTTTCAAAAAGCTATTAGATAATAACAGGCATTAGAGAATTGCATAAGGTTTTTAGGGAGATATATAGTGAGATGTATTCTGGGAGATGTAGCTTTGTGTTGAAAAATCCTCCGCATTTCATGACCCACGCTGAGCTCTGGAACGCTGAGGCCGGCAGCACAGATGTTGGGTAAACAAACAGCACATTAAGACTATCTCCCCATCAGGAGGCCGTCACCTTAAAAGACCCTTATTCACACAGGGCAGAAAAAGATATCCCAGACTGCCTGTATTTTTCACGTTTATATTTATTTTATTTTGTTTTGCAGTACACAAAGCCATCCAGAACTAATATCACCATCCTGGGTGCATTATAGCCACTGCAGCCTGGTCAGCTGAATCAAATTGGTGTATTTTGCTCTTTACTCCTCTCCAAACTTGACGTAGCATGAGAGGTATATTAACTGAGCTTGTATGTGCAGGTTTTTTGTCATCCAGGCCATTTTTAAGTCGTAAGCTATTCCTATTAAGCTCTTGTCCTAGGGTTTGAGAGAAGACCAGAAATTTTCCGAAATAAAAAATCTTTAAAACATTTTTTAGCAGTATACATGTTGAATTTAATATCCTAAATATCTGAAAATGAAACATTTTACATTTTAAAATGGCAAAATCTACATAGATACAGCTAACCTAGCCAACCCACTAGTTAGATTCTAGACTCAAAAGAAGCCCTCATGTCTCCAATTAGCCACCAACATAAATAGGAAGTGATGGTGAAATCTGCCAATCATGTTCTGATTTCCCATAAATGGGAACATTTTGGAGGAAAACATCTCAGTCCAGGGTTTCATTTTTTACTAGGATAAGATACGTCACTGACTGTGGATATGAGTGTAGCCTTATGAAACATATTCTTTGTACAGCCTGTGCTGAGTGTGTGAGCCAGAACTTCAGAAAATATGCCATAATTTGTTTGCAGCAGTGTCAGTAGGAGGAGCTGGATTAGGTTATGAATTTTTCCGTCAATGGGGATAATCAGGGTTGGGGGTAATTGGAGCTAATTAGGAAGGGACAGTCAGCCCCACTGCAGCATTGTGCTGTTTTACAGTTTTAGCCAATGTTGTGGGTTTTCTTAGTCAATAGTCACTAATTACAGATTTTAGAATATCTGGCTGCCTGTAGTCTAGCAGCTGGATGGGATTTCCTAACAGTCATCTTGAATAATTTACAATACTGATTATTCATGCATAGTGGTTGAAATCCAAAGTCCTCATTAGATTTTAAGGCAGTTATGTGTTAAAGCCCTGTAATGTATAATGTTCGTGCGATATATTTGATTTAAAACTGTTTTACTAGCAGGCCGCATGGTGGCACAGCAGGTGGAATTGCCATTTACAGCTTTGATCCTGAGCTCAAATTACTGTCTGTTTGGGATTTATGTCCACGTTGCCTCATGGATTTCCTCCATGATTTGAATGTTTTCTCCCACCTCCCAAAAATGCAAGTAGGTGTATTGGCTTCTATATATTGACTCTAGATGTGAATGTGTGTGTGTGTGCATGGGGCCCTGCGATGGATTGGTGTCCCATCTGAGATGTTTTCCAGCCTTCTGGAATAGGCTGTGGATCCACCACAATTCTGACCAGATAAAGCGGTTGCTGAAGATGAATGGCTGCATATTGTATTAGTGGCCTATGCCTATACCTCCACCAGCCTAAATGCCTATATCTAAATTACCTTGTTCACCACAATCACTATAGGCCTAGCCTACTATAGGCATTTAGTACAACTGACAAGTGACGGTTCCATTTTTACCATGTTTTCCAGACGTCTGTGTCAGTCTCATACAGTAAACTGACTTATACATTCGGTGCTGAATTTGAATGTCACCACAGTAATGAAGCTTAAATGGCTGTGGGGCGGCTGTGGCTCAGGTGTTAGAGTAGGTTGCCCACTAATCGTAGGGTTGGCGGTTCAATTCCCGGCCCACTTGACTCCACATACCGAAGTGTCCTTGGTCAAGACACTGAACCCCAGGTTGCTCCCGATGGCAAGTTAACGCCTTGCATGGCACACTCTGTGTGAATGGATGAATGTAACACAGTGTAAAGCACTTTGGATAAAAGTGCTATATAAGTGCAGACCATTTACCATTTAAAAGACAGCTGGACTCATACTGCCTTTCTAATAAAACACAAATGATAGTGAGTTATACTGTATATTATAGCAACATATAATTGGCACTTGTTACTAGTAGACATTATCTGAGCTTGTGTTTCTGTTTTTATAAACAGTTGTTGAGAACAGTGTAGCAGGATCTTCCCTCAGCTGCACTCTAATTCATAAAAGGGTTACAACTGCTTAAATGCTGTGTCTTGTTTTTGGCGTGTTGCTGAGCTCCGCTCGCAGCCTTATCTATGTTAAACACCTTTACCAGCTTGGCCCTCTGTTGGGATGCTGGGATTTCTACAGACAGACCACAAGAGGATTATTCTGGTACACAGGGCTTACTGAAACCTCTGCGTTAAGGTCAGAATAACAGAAAACTGATAAGACCAGGCTCTGTAGAGACAACAAGCGCAGACACTATTGTGTTTTGTGATTAATTGTGTTTCTCCAGAAAAAAGTGCTACAGAAGAAAAATTCCCATGATACTGTAGCTAAAAATGCATTTGTGTTGAAATCATTGAAACATGTTAAAAAGGTTAGAGGAGGCTTAGTTAGTACATTTACATTTACAGCATTTGGCAGACACCATTATCCAGAGCAACTTACATGATCTCATTTATACAACTGAGCAGTTGAGGGTTAAGGGCCTCGCTCAAGGGCCCAGCAGTGGCAGCTTGGCAGTGCTGGGATTTGAACTCCTGAGCAGAAGTCCAGTATTGCTACCACGAAGCTACCACTAGTACAACAACAGTTGTGATGTTTTGGGGTAATCTGTGAAATTCAGCTCATCATCAGTGGAGAACTGATTAAAATGGACACCACCCAGTTTTCCATTCTTCTCTAATCATGTAAACAAAACCACATTGTCCAGCAGAGTGTGATGTACCCTAAGGTGGGGTAGATAGACAGACAAACAGGGAGACAAACAAACAAACAGACAGACAAACAGACAGATAGATAGATAGATAGATAGATAGATAGATAGATAGATAGATAGATAGATAGATAGATAGATTGTACTGTTTCAGAATACACTGCATGTAAAACTATTCAATAACTATTATCATTTCCACAGGAAGAAACAATGGGCATGACAGAACTGCCATCATATACTGTATGTCCAACAATATGTTACAGCTGAGGATCTGACTTTTTATTATGTCCTTTAATGAATACCTCCCACTTGTGTCTTCTCCTAAGCTATGAGTCATGTTCAAATCCATATTATGATTGAGATTCATGTGGACTTGTGCAGTTTGTTCAAACTTAAATCCCTCCCATGAGACTCCAAATCTCTCCAGTGAGATGCTAGATCCCTTCATAAGGAGGAGGATCTCTGTGAATAGAGATTTGATTCGTGTTGAGCTAGCAGCCTCTGACAAGCGAGAAAGAACCTTTCAATTTCTGCAGTGAAGCAAGCGCCTTGATCCAGGTGCTGATGATGCATGTTTCTCTCTCCTCCGGACACCTGTTGTCAGTTTTACACTCCATCCCTGTAGGCCAATGTGAGTGATTACATGCTTTTTCTCCCCTCCCTGCCCAACCCCTGCACTGCTGTGGATCATCAACATGCCATGTGCGGTGGATTGGCACTGTGTGAAGACTGTATTCCAGAGTCAGATGAACATCTGAAATGAGCTCATTTCCAATTCGAATTCTTTGTCATATTCAAACCAGCTAATCAGTTGGTTTCAAATCCCCAGCTGAGTTTGTAGATCTCAATTTTCCCACACACACCCCAAGTATCCTCTTTCCAAAATCTGTGATCAGCACATCATCCATTGTCTATCGGGGGAAAGACCACGGGTGGGTCATAAAACAATTTTGCAGAACCACTCAGATGTGCAAAAAACACTGCTTTGATGGATCGCCCAAATCCCTTGTCTAAATCTTAATACAGTGGTTGCCATGGCAACTGTATCTTCATATTACTATATAGCAAAGCATGCACCAACCGACCCTGGCTTTCCTTCGTTGTGTGAAACACTCTCATGGCTTGGATCTGTGCTTTCAGGTGCCACACACACACACACACACACACACACACACACACACACACACACACACATACTCCATTCCTCCAAATCTCCTTCCTCCCATTGTGTCAGTAGGGACCATATTTCTCCTGGAGTACTGGCTGTGCCTCAACAACCCAGTTACGGCATATCATAAACTCATACCCTGGACTGTTCATTAGCAAGCAGATAACACAAAGCAAGAACAGCGATGTGCTTTTACAATAGCATGTGATTACTGTTTTGCTGGGCACATCAGGAGTTTATTTTGTATGTAAAATAATACCTTACCAAATTATCCCTTATAGATAAGCAGTTACAAATAATACTAGATTGTTTGAAAAATGATGCTGAATAATACAGTCAGGAAAACTAAAGAGGCAGAGAACATGCTGATATCAATTCAGGAAAAGCATGCTAAACATGTCTACACAAAGAGAGCAATTTTCAACGCCTCCATCCTCCTCACATCCAGAAGCCCGAGGGTTTGACTGCCATGGCTTATGTTCATTAGCACAAAACCTGACGCCACAGCCACTGTAATTACGCTCACTCATATGTCATGTTGCCATGAACCTAATGAAACTATTCTTGGCAAATATTGATTAATTCTTCTCAGATATTTAACAGTGAACTCATTTCCAGCCAACTGGCTGCTTTTTAAAAATAAAAATAAAAACATATGGCAAATGAGCAAAGTTGTTCTTTAATATAAAATAAACAGGTCAAAATTTGTCGTTTGCAGTTTTGCCGTTCGACTATGTTCTGATCACAAATAGACCCTCTGCACGGTAAACTGAGTGAACATGAATAATATAATCTGGAATGTAACAGGCTCAACTCTTTCATGCAAAAGTGAGAATTTAAGTCAACCTACTTTAATAAAAACATCAAAGAAACTCAGATCAACTGCAGCCCAGACACAGCACAGATGCTCTTCCTGAGAGACTGTCTCATTTAGCACCAGCACAGACAGACGGGAAACAAGCCTCCAAAAAGGATTAATTACATTCTCACAGATTAAAACCATCTATAAGACAGTAAGCTGCTCCAAATGGGCACTCCTACCGCTACACCCTCAATGTTCGCTTCTGCACTTGGCCACAAACTGACCAGTGTTTCCAAGTCCCGAGAAGTCACCAGATGATGTCACCGACTAATTTCCATATTTCTGGAATCATCATGGTTGTATATTAACATGTTTACATGGAGAAGATTTTCTGAAGACACTTTTAGAAGTTTATCACAGGTTTATCAAAATGGAAAATAATATATTATAAATTTCTGTCCATGAAAATTATGAACAGGATCGGTGATAAAGTTCAGCCCTGGCCAACAGACACCAGGAACAAGTCTGACCTGATGATGTTAATACAAACCAGACTCTCACTCTGGTTATATAGGGACCTATATAGCCAAGGGTATCCCTGCGGAGGAGCTGGATGAGGTGGCTAGAGAGAAGGAGGTTTGGGCATCTCTGCTTAGAATGATGACCCTGCGTCCTGGACCCGGATAAGTGGAAGAAAATGGATAGATGGTTGGATGGATGGACCTGTGGATGGATGGCTGGATGGATGGACGGATGGATGTCTAGATGGACGGATGGATGGACAGATGTCTGGATGGATGGATGGATGGACAGATGGACGGACGGATGGATGGACGGATGGATGGATAAATTATTTATTATAGAAAGAACATGTTTTTGGCCATGGCACCAGAAACTAACTAGTTACATATTTACATACATACAATAATTTCTATAGCAAATGCATACAAATTGAAACAGTGGTAATGTGTAAGCAGGAAATGGGCCCAAAATTACAGATGGAATAGCTCACTTTTATTACATGCAAATATAGCCAAGAAAAGAGTTTCAAAGAAAGTAGTGCCTGAGAGAAACAGTATTGAGCAATAATTGGTCATGCTTGGAATGCAGGACAGTTGCTTACTTCTCATCAAAAAAGTTGCTAGAATTGTCTCTAGGCTCTAAAAAGTTAACAAATCTAGCAACAAAGTTGGTAAGTTAGCAACCCTGAAACTGACTTTTTACCCAGCAATGAAATGACCTACTTTAGACCTCTATCTATTAAAAAAAAAAAAAGGAAAAAGCAGACACGGCCCATTTTTCGGTGCAGTGACAGACATTTGATTGTCACTGTTATGTGTCCTGTCTGATCCCTCACTCTTCATTTTGACATCTGCTGCTGTGTGCTGGAGCCATCTACTGAAATGAAACTCTCAACCCTCTTCAACCGCTCAAACCAAAAAATGTTATTCTTTTTATTTCCATTCAACTCTATCTGGAATATTCAACAAGTCACATGTTGAACAGGACTTTGCATCATCCAAATTTCCTGAAGATCATATGAAGAACAACATTTTCTCTTTACTTTTGATTTACATTGAAGGTATTTGGCAGATGTCCTTATCCAGAGCAACTTACAAATGAGCAGTTGAGGATTAAGGGCCTCGCTTAAGGCCAGCTTGGCTGGTGCTGGGATTTGAACTCAGAACTGCTGATCAGAAATCCAACATCTTAACCACTGAGCAACCATTTCCCACAAATTAGACTGTGATATTGACTGACGAGGTCAGATTGAAAGTACAACCCTGTTACCTAAATGATCAAATCTCTGTACTTTTGCGACTTCTGGAAAACTTGCAGATGTAATACCTATTAAGGTATGAAGGAAAAACAACTGGCCAATTACCACTATTTATATAAATGATTATATTTACTGCTATTTACAGGAACATGCTGAAAATTAGCTAATTTTATTGTTGTAGATAGTACAACACATACATGCATAGCTATCATGTTTACATTTTATGTTTATTCATTTAGCAGACGCTTTTATCCAAAGCCACTTACAAATGAGGAAATACAAGCAATGCGATAGAAGAATAAGAGTACCATACAACGTTTTTAATTGAGTTTTTGAGAACTAAAGTGCGCAGAGTAGAGGTGTAAGAACCAGTGTAAGTACAGAAGGTTTTTTTAATATATAAGGGGGGAGGGGCAAGTTAGGGGTTAGTTAAGTGTTCACAAAAGAGGTGGGTTTTTAGCTGTTTTTTGAAGATAGTGACAGATTCTGCTGTCCGGATTGTGGTTGGAAATTCATTCCACCTTTGAGGGACAGTCAGTTTGAAGGTTCTGGAAAGTGACTCGCTGAGTAGGCACTACAAGGCGTCGATCTTTAACTGGTCGCAGGTTGTGTGAGGGAATATAAACCTCGAGGAGAGTGTTGAGGTAGGGGGGAGCTGTGCTAGACAAGGTCTTGTACGTTTTGTGGATAATCCTGATTTCTCATCATCTACAGTTATGATTTTACACTTTTATAGTGTGTGTGTATGTTATATAGTATAGATGGAGAGCAGGTGGAGACAAAAGAGATCTAATAACTGTATGCTATTATGTCATTTATTTAGCCATAATCACTCCCTATCAGAGTGGGCAAAGGCTGCACATACCTCTTTTGCTTATAACAGAGAAATTAGTTGCTATGCCTTTAGGACAGTTCCTAATAATGTACTGTATGTATTCATACACTATATCAGTGAAAGCAATATCAGAAAGGCCAGAACACATTTTGGCCTAATTAAGTTTTGATGTTTTAGTTATTAAAAAGCTGTCTGGGCATTTTTTTTTCTTTTGCTATATCACTCTCTAAAGTAGGGGTTGTAAACTGGAGGACGACAGACCCAGGAAAGTATTTCAGTAGATCGAACGAAATAGTAAAAAAAAAAAAAAAACATAGATAAGCTACTCCAATCTGCTTCTATAGTAGATCTTCCGGCTTATCTAATCACATGAGTCATGTAAAATGTTTAGCTGAAGGCAGCTCAACAGACCAGAGTCTATATACAGTACCAGAAACATTGTCAGAAAGGTTTTTTTTTTTCTTCTGACTTTCACTGATTTTTTTCATTTTATTTACCCTCTGTGGTCTGATTTGCAAAAAGACATTGTTTAGGGGAGGGAGAAAAATAATGGACAAAGAAATATGTGTTTATTCTCCTTGCATCAAATTCTCATTTGTTCAGAATCTATGTACGGTGCTAATCAAAAGTGATAACATGAAGCCTGACTACTATTCAAAACATAACTGTTTCAAACGGCCTTATTTATAATTTTTAATGTTTAAGCATGTACAAAATGTAATTAGTCACGTTAGTCATGTTAGCTGCTTATCCAGACCTTTATGTAAACGTTTTAGTTGAAAAACCGTGTTCTTTAGTGTCGGGATGTGATCATTCGTTTTGATAGAGGACACTGGATATCTGTTTATGTGCAATTGTTTACCCGGACTGTAACATATTGTTTGCTTACCTTTTTGTTATTTTCCTCAGATAGCATCTTATTTCTAAAACATATATATATATATATATATACACATATATGCTGATACAGATCTTATCACAACATTTCGGCTCATGTATAAATATTAATAGCTATAAATCTAACCTTGGTAAGGTCTCAGGATTTGTGTCTGCATGGTTATCTGTACCACTTTGCCGTGCATGTGGTACACACTAACACCACTCATCACAACAATTCAAAAGCATGCTATTTCTCTGCTTTACACATTGTACATAAAACCTGCCTTGATGCCTTCTCAAAGCATAAAAACACAGATTTGGCCTTCTCAGGGATTCAGCTGGAGTGAAGACTGGAATACTGGCAAAGGAACATATTTACACAAAGCTATATTTACTCTGAGTGTCAGTCATGTAATACTTAATGCTGTAATACAATTGCATATGATTCAAATAAGGTGGGATTTATTTCATACATCCTCCCCTAATATTCCAGCTATTGACGAGTTTATAAAACAGAATCCCTCCAGCACCCAAACTGCTATGTTTGATAACAGATTTCAAGAGCTAAGCTGCTGCCTGGGTATAAAAGAGCTCGAGATGTTATAGAGCGAGACACTGAGCCACAAGGGGAGGGGGGAGTAAACGAGGAGGTAGGGGTCTGTAGGGTTTCTCCGTTCACGCACAAACAGTAACAGGACACAAAATTGATAGTGTTGGTAGATAAAATGATTTCCTGCCTCTTTAGCTCTCGGCACAAATAATTTAACGTACAGCCGTTAGGGTGCAGAGAAGCTGCCATATCTGAGCAAGTGTAAAGGGAGCTAGTTGGCAGAAAAGGTTTAATGAAAAACATAATTTTCTAGAAATAACAGGATGCACACAGGGGAACAGGAATGGAGCCGTCTTTCATCAGAGCACCGAGATGAAGCATCTTTTCCAGTGTGTTTCTTGAAATATTAAGTGATTATAACGACAGCAGGTATGATATAGAGATTATACAGCAATTAAGAACCTGCAATTAGGAAAGACAGACCCAGAATATAAGGGAAATTCTACGTTCAAGCATAGTGTTGATTTAGGTGGTGCATCATTAGTCATTATTCATGTAATTATTCTCAAAACAGAGCACTGTGGGATGTGAATGTTACCTTCGGGTACTGCTGCACAGGAATAAGCACTCTCTCTGACAGCTTGATGTTTTTGTTGCTGATGACATCCAGGTATTTCTTCACCTCGCCGTCTTTCCTCAGCTCGTCCCCTTCGTACTTTTCGATTTCTGCAACAGAATAAACAATGTGCCTTGAGATGTATTCAGAGTATGGGTCAAAGAGCTTTTCTCTTTACTTGCCTTCTAGCACAGTGAGACGTGCACAACAAAGCAATGCAGCTGAGACGCTTTTTCATGGATCTCTGTCTTTCTCTCTCTCTCTCTCTCTCTCTCTCTCTCTTTTTGTTTTGTTTTTACTGCAATGTACATTTGGTGTGAAAACTAAACCGGACACCAGAGAGACACAGTGTGCTTTATTAAGCGTGTGGATCACCCAATGTTAACGGTGTCCGAATGTTAACACTGTGCTGTACGTGTCACTCGGCTCATTAGGTCCACTAAACACTTGTTAGCAAGAGAGGCCCGAATTGAAAAAACTCGCCGCGCAACACTGTAATACGTCTTGGTTGAGGAATTTTATGGCGCTTTTGAGGATTGAGCCAGAGATAGAGCAGACGTGTGGCATTAAGGAGGGCACGAATGAAGCTGTCACAAGGCTTCCTCGAGGGATTCCCCCAGCCATCACAGGTAAATTAATGCTCGACAGAATTAAGAATTATGAACCTGCGCCACTCGTGTAGAACAATACAGCAGAGACCTCAGTCTAGGAAGAAGGAGCAGCATGAGAGAGAGAGACAAAGAAAGAAAGAGAGAGAGAGAGAGAGAGAGAGAGAGAGAGAAGAGCTCAGCAGGAGGAGCTCATTATTTCTCACCTCTGCAGCAGCACGCTCAGCTTCTTATACCTGTACCAAATCACATTCATCCATTCTCACTTGTGCATGCAGTGGGGGTGTATGCAGAAAGAGCCTCCTGCTGGTATCGACTCCACCTAGTTACTTTTTTTTTCTAGCCCTCACAAAAAAAGACGCGCTCACCTCTGTGAGGCATTATCGGCACAATACCAAGGCTGCCTGCAGCTCTAAGGCGGCTTTTTGTCCACATGTGTAGTTACTATAAACCACAGTCTCTATGGGTTTCCTTTATTGCTGCCATCTGTTTCTGTAGGCAGAGCACATTTATTCGTGGAGGGTTATTCGAGGAATGACCTTTACCAAGTTAAAGCAAATAACGGCAAGAAAACAAGCTCAACTATTTATATGTTTATAGCACGTCGCACTTTGCATTTATTACAGATCTTATCATACAGGTATAAGCATAGGAACTCAAAACAGCTGCATGCTGTATCATTTAATATAATCAAAAAGAGCTTTAGAGAATCAAATAGTACCGGGGTGAGTGGTATAACTCGGCTAGCAGGGCTAAGCCCTCCTGTCTTTCAAAGATAAAAATATATCAATATACAATTTCACTTTTGGCCTCCATATCAGATTATTTGTTGTTAACAAATGGATTCTTTTGGATTTGTGCAGAACCAAGCACAAAAACACCACCAATTTTCATAAGAGAATTACACAGTAATTTATAAGGCTGTGGATTATTTCTTTCTAGATCAGACTGTAGATTCATGGTGCATATCATCCACTACATTTACATGGACAGCAGTAATCTAATTATTGACCTTATTCTGAATAAGGCAATATTCTGATTAAGGTGTTTACATGAGTTGCTTTTAGAATATTGGTTTCATGTTCCCGTTTTACATGATATAAAACATAGATCGATTAACAGCACACGTCATTACGTCCCCACGTCACGCCGTCCAACATTCCCTCCAGAATTTCACGTATCAACATACAGTTCGTCTTCGTTATGGTACCGTATACAGTTTTGGGTGTTTCATTTGCAATTTTACGGAAGTTTCAAGTGCAGTTAATTATTTGTCATGCTTTACGTGCAAATAGACAACTGCTTGAAGCCATGTGACATACTATATAGTAGGTGACTACGTTTTTTGGAACGCAGTCGTGCTCTCTTATTTGCTGTCAAACAGTTGAGCACTGCTGTGTGTGTACGTGTCCTGTCGCAAAATGCGGTGAAATCTCCCACACGACGTCAATAGTGTGATTAAGGTGTGTACATGTCTGTAATACACTTCGATAATGCGACTAAAATAGGAGTACACCACATGTCTTAATTCGATTTGTGTTTACTTCGAGTATGATTTTAGTCAGATTAAGGTCATCAATAATCGCTGTTTACATGCTAGTTTCTTAATCAGAGTATTGTCTTAATCGGGTTAATATCGGAATATTGTTGTCCATGTAAACGTAACGATCGACAGTCATGTCAGATAATTACACACAGTGAGACACCTGCTAGATTTTGGGTCTAATCTATTTACGCCAGCTTCACTGACACATCTGTAACACATCATCAGCAGTGATCGAGAAGGTGCATGTGAAATACAGTCACTGATGTGCAGTACTAAACACTAACAAAGTGCATTACTTACTTTATCATTCCTTTTCCCCCCAAAATGCCTTTGGAGGAGACAAGAAAAAAGACTAAGCATATGTTGTCCAATCAAAGTATAACACAAAAGGACAGAGAACAAAACCATACATTTAGTGATGTCTCATTTGAAAGCAAGGCTTGCAGCTTTTCTGTTTAATATGTCTGGTATTCAGAGAAAATATGGCATGAAGCCAACAGAGCAGTATGTACTTGAAACATTTTTTAAAAAAATTGAAATGCAGCAAATACAGCTGCCTATCTTTTTTAAAGTGTGTGTGTGTGTGTGTGTGTGTGTGTGTGTGTGTGTGTGTGTGTGTGTGTGTGTGTGTGTAAAGTATATAAAGTATACAATAAAGAATATAATAGTTTGCCCCTTATCATACTTATTATGCCATCTACGTTGCACAATCCTAATAGTTACAATGCTGAGTTATTAATAGATTTAACCTTGACATCTACTTTTTCAGTGACTGGTTGTCAATACAATAATATAATACAAAATGTTACTGTTTTATTGCGTAATATTACTGTCCCTGTGTGGTTTTTCTGATGCTACATGTAAAATCACAAAGCTTCAATCACGAGCCTTTCCAACACCTGTAAATTCCAACAACAATGTGAAACCACATTGGACTCGTTGACATGCTTCATTCGTACATATGGTGACAATTTATGTTCGGGTCGACTGGATGGTTCTGTTACAGGGGCTCTTTTATTCTGTCACGCGCCGTGAAGAGGTAGTCCGGATTAGAACACACTCCACTCACTCCTACTTTCATTCTCCCTCTATGAAAGGCACAAAAGATGTTAAACTGAGCTGAAAATGAGAGACACTCGGTGACTCTGAGCTGACAATGCGGCAAGGTGAGCATTTGATTCACGAATGTCTGCAACTAGCTCCAGACAAGAAAAAAAACAGACCTGTTATACCACAGTATTGTTGATTGTCACTTCTGATTAGTCAGAAGTTGTTGGTTAATCGTCTATAACAGCAGCTCTGACACTCATGAGTTTTATTTTAATACGCTCTTTCTAATGCGTTATCATTTCAATCATGCTTGTTAACAACATACACAAGCATTTATTTAGTATTTCTGGATGAAGGTTCCAGTGTCAGCACTAATGTAACAATGGGAAAGTCTTCAGGACAGGAATTTGCATTTTCTTCAAATGTCATAGCTGCTATAATTTAAAATCCCTGTGAAGTACCTTGAAATGCGCAGCATTATTACATGTTTTGATGTAATTTCCACTGAAACAGGAAGTCAGGCTGGGACATATCGAGTGGCTCCAATAATAGCCAATAGTGTTTAGCTTACCTCACAGCCAGGAAACTTACAAATGTTGCAGGTGGGACAATTCAGATTCTAGAGAGCATTCGATTGGACAGAAAATATGTTGAGAAGCTGAGGTGCAGAGTGATGTCACCAAAGTTGTTGATCCGTATTGGTGGTAAAGAGAGACTTTTTTTTGTCATTGTTTTGGATCACATTAGCTTATTGTCTAACATATTTATACTAAAAGTCACAAAACTTCCATTTTTATTTCATGGGGAAGTGTTAACAAGAACTAAATTGTTTAATGGACGTTTCACAACATTAAAAGGAATAAAAACTAATTAAAAAAAAAAGTATAACATTTCTGTCCTAAATGTTTCTGATTTAATTAAAAACATTTGAATCATTGTCAAATTTCTGTGCTATAAGAGGAATAAATACACTTCAGTAGGTGCTGTTATTAAAAATTAATCAACTGTGGGGCAACCCATCCTTGTTTATTTTCCAATTCCCATTGCTCTTTATTCCTTACTTCAACTTCAAACCAAACAATAGATCTGACATGAGAAATGACCAAATTTATTTCATCTGTTTGTACTAATGGGCACTGTACAGAACTAGTTTGATTTAAATTCACTGTGATGACACGTTCAGTCATTGCCTTGATAACACTGATATATTATGCTAGAATATTTTAAAAAGAAAACAACACAGACAATATTTTTATGGGACAAAATCAATAGAAACACATCAATGAGAATGATTTTATTTCATTCTTTTGGGTGAATATACATTCCTGCTCTGTTCTATGCTGCTAATGAGTGAAAATTGCTATAATCATCAAAAGTTTGTCTAGCCCACGCCAACAAATTCACGTCTTTCTGCCTTTTACCTTCATGCTATAATTATCAAGAGGCCTTTGCTGATTCAGACCTGCCAGGTGTGCTCCTCTCTCATTACATGGAAAGGCTTTGTGATATTTCTCTTGGGTTAAACAGGAGAGAAATGGAGATACTCTAAACACAATTCCATTATCTACTCTCAGCTCAGGCACTTAGGCAGGTCATAAAGTATGTTGTCAAGGGCAGTAAAGAATATTATCCTGTTCGAATAGTCAGCCAACAAAGCTACACTGCCCTTATCTCCCAGAGGCGATGTCTAATTTATTACAACTACTAAATGTAATTGAATGTTGCCACAACGGACATGAAAATTTCAACCTTCTGAATACAACCAAAGTGTCCATAGACTTTCACAGTATTACAGCGTACTTATTTGTTATGTTCAGCCCTATCCCCACCCCCCCCCCTCCCCAATTGCAGCTTTTTAAAAAGGGGATGGTTCTGAAGGCATGACGAAATGGGACCCTGGAAAGATGTCTGATTAGAAATAATCTGTTTGAGCAACTCCCCATCTTGTAATTCCCACTCGAAAAGCCACTAGATTTTCTCACTAGCCCCCAGTGAGACTACATTTCTCCCTGATGCAAGGACATCATTTCAAAGTGACCGTAGTGCAAAGTAAAAGCAAGAAACAGCATCATTTTGAACGTTTTAACAGACTTAAGGTTTATATTTGTGTGTGATATGCTTGAAGATTGCTTAGAACAGTAGGATAGCTGGATAATTGAAAGGTTAATCTGTTTTATGCAAAAAAAAAAAAAGAAAAAAAAAACTGGAATCAAACTGCATGTGTTCATGTTTTTTTCAGCAATATTAATGGTGAATTACCACAAGCTGCATCCGCTAAACAGATAAATCATCTTAAGTGTTTTTTAAAAAGCTGTTTTAGAAGCCAAACAAGCACAAACTTACAGCAAACATCTTCTCTTTTTTTATATGTTAAACAGTTGAGACTATGTGAGGAAGTATTTTGATGCTTAGCAGTATAATCTTCCAATTTTACCAATCACGTACATTTAGAACAAAAGCACATATCAGCAGTACCTAGACAGCATTTTCTAGGTTATGGCCACAGAATACAAATGCAGCACACTACTAAACTCCACAGGAATGCTTATACTCTCCAAGATGTCCAAGAGTCATTTTACTTTTAGAGCATGAACATGCCTGGAGAAGCTAATATTAGTTTTAGGTTATTGATAGAGAAAGAGATAAAGCTCATTTACAGAATATTGAAGGTGCTCCATCTTCCCAAGCAGCATTTTCCTAATTAACGCTTCCACATTTTACCATTTTTTAAAAATTTTATTTCTTTTTTCTCACTGTGCAACGGCGTAATGCACATTACTAAATCAGCCTAACTGGACCCCAACGGATTAGTATTATTTTGGATTTACAAAATCACACACAGCACAAAACTCCACTTCTGATGGTATCCAGAATGTGAGCTGATTACCTGCTTTCTTAAGCAGACTAAGACCTTCATAACATGCTTTTTGAAGGGCAAGTTAGTATTTAGTGTTCAAACATTCGTATTCAGGCTTTGGTGCTAAATTTACATAGACACTAATGGGTCCTGGCTGCACAGAACTGATTATTCCTAGGAGAAAGAAAACTCACCGAACGTTGCAGCTTGACCTCCAAATAAGAAAAAGAGGTCTCATCGTTCTCGCTGCAATTAGAATAAATCTCTGATGCCACACAGCCAGTACAACTCCTCCAGTCTGCTCTGGAGGCATAGAGGAAAAGCAGTGGAGTTTTCAGGGTGTTGGTGGACAGATGTCAGCTCAGTGGGTTCCTGTAGCTTTCGGCGAGCCGTAACAAAGTTACAGCACAGAGTGATGCTAATTAAGTCGAGAGATCTGAATTTCTGCTTGTGGTTAGGAAAATATGCTAGTGCTCACATGTAACTAGAATTTAGAAGCTAGTGGTAATGTGTGGATTTTTCTATATAAATCAAATATGGCCAGGGATCACATTCTCCCACTTTTCATTAGAACTATTTCTTCTCCTAAAGAGTAATAGCTCTCAGTATCGTAATAAGATTCCTTAATTGAACCTTTGCCTGGAGCATTTTATTCCCAGTACAGGGCTGTACGTGCACTTGTGTGTGCGTGTGAGTGTGTGTGTGTGTGTGTGTGTGTGTGTGTGTGTGTGTGTGTGTGTGTGTGTGTGTGTGAGAGAGCATCTGTACACGTGCATATGTGTGTGTGGACATTTATGTAATTTACATTTGTAGTCACAGAATGTCGTCACGATGATTTTATTGTCAATTAATCCATTAAGGAGCCTTATTATGACAGTGAGTGTTTAGGAGGAGAAAGAAAGTCACAATGAAGGGTTTCAATGAAGGAGAACCTTTTTCTGAAAACTAAAATGTTAATGTTACAGTGTCGGCAAAGCATTAGAGAGAGACAGAGAGAGAGAGAGAGAGAGAGAGAGAGAGAGAGAGAGAGAGAGAGAGAGAGAGAGAGAGAGAGAGAGATTTTTCACCTTGTGAGGACACCTGGCTGGTCCCCCTTTTTTTTCAAGTTTAAAGGGTTCCTTTTAGATACTGAGGTTAATATTAAAGTTAGAATTGGGTCTAGTGTAGTGTAGTCTTTATATCTTTAGTGGGAAGGAATGTTATAATGTTTTGGTATCTGGCTTTTTTACAATCTAAAAAATACAAATAATAATAATAATAATAAATGCACCATAGAACATCCTTTTGGTCAGTAAGTTACAGGTAGAGTGTTGGCATGGTGTTAATGCATTAATTACATATTTAAAATACAAATCAGTGGAAATACCACCTCTGTGTGTGTGTGTGTGTGTGTGTGTGTGTGTGTGTGTGTGTGTGTGTGTGTGTGTGTGTGTGTGGGCTGCATTATGTAAGCCTCCTCTTGTCTTGTCTCGCCTCTGAACCCACATCTGGATGAAGAAAGGAAGAATAAGGGACTAAGGGTTAAAAAGCTAAATAACTATGTTAGACCAATTGAAAATAAAAAGAAAGATGCTCATATCTAGCTTTAAACTCCTCTACTGGTAAAATGTGAATAGGCAAAGCCAAAACAAAAACACAGTCCAGTAAATGCACTGGGAAATGCACTGTGCAGTGAGGAGAATATGTAGCATATGTACCCTTTTCATCAAGGGTGCCAATAATTATAAAGTTGACTGCAAATCCATAATAACAAGTCAATTAAACCTATAAGTATTTACTCAAAAAATCAATAAGAAAAGAATGAGCTATCTGAACAGTATAGACTTGATTTCTTCAAAAACATTATTAGCGAAAAATACCACAAGATCAAATATGACCAAAATTTCTGGTTCACAGATGGTGGCCTCAAAAAGACGGGATACGGAAAACAACAGTGGGAACAAGAGCGAGAGAAGTTCCCTCGTGGTTTAGAGAAGCGAGCATCATGGAAACTAACAATTTGTTCAGCTGCACAACAATCCTGAAATTGTCATGATAACTGTCATTAACCTATCAGCCTGTGCATGATTGTTTTCGAATGGGGGGAAAATGCTTGATGAGTTTTGCAATAGAAAGCTTTCAGCAAGCGTCGATCCTATAATCACACTCAATTTCAGCTCTCCTTCCATAAGTGTTTTGTCACTAGTTGGAGAAACGGAGATAGAGGTGGTATGATTTCTGTTTTCATTATACAACGTATAATACGGAGCTTTGTGTAGCCAAAGATGCAAATTAAAGTATCAGAACGCGTATTGGACAATAAATTATGGCAACAATAAAGCACATTATACTACAGCGCTGTCAAATTCTCCATTCAGATTACTCAGAATATGTTGATTCATTTTATATAGCAGCACAAATATATTGGCTGCAAGGCAAATCACAACTTTCTGTACGGAGATGTTTATTTATCATTTTTGGATGAAGGCCCCAGAGCACGTGCTTATAACAGTCAGAGGTAAAGCTGTTCTTGAAAGTTTTCTTCAGGACAGAGGACTTTGTGTTTTTTGGTTTATCAGTAAACATGACAAGTTGTCTTCATTTTGTCGTGTTAACTTCAAGTGCCATGAAAAAAGAGAGGCTGGTGAGAAAACAACTGTTTAGAGATGTTATAATGGCAGTGTCAGTCACATGAACTCATTTCATGGACATCCCACAACATTTGGTAAATGGTCAATGGCGCACTTATATAGCACTTTTATCCAAAGCACTTTACACTGTGTCTCATTCACCCATTCACACACACACTCACACACCAATGGTAGCAGAGCTGCCATGCAAGGCACTAACTTGCCATCGTTTCCGCTCTACCACAGCCGCCCTCATTTAATGTAAAGATGAACATTACATTTAATGTAACGATGAAGAAATCAAAGGAAGCCTGGAGAATATCCCAAGTAACTCTGGGCACAAGGTGAGGGACAATCTACGGACAATCGGGAAATTCCAATCAGCCTACAACACATGTCTTTGGACCGGGGAGGAAATAATGGTAAAAGGCGCACTTATATAGCACTTTTATCCAAAGCACTTTACACTGTGTCTCATTCACCCATTCACACACACACTCTCACACCAATGGTAGCAGAGCTGCCATGCAAGAAAGGAAACCAGAGTACCGGGAGGAAACCCCTAAAGCATAAGGAGAACATGCGAACTCCATGCACACAGGCCAGAGGCAGGATTCAAACCACCAATCGTTGGCATATTACGGTACAATAAAGCACTACGGGATGTGCTGTTATAAACAGCTTAATTAATTCAGTTGTGACCACACCACCCAGTCACTGATTAATTTCCTATAATAGTTTTATTCCTTGGAATAATATCGGCTTTGCTGTTGTGAGTGCAGTAGGACTCAGAGCATCTGACGGAACATTTTCTCCCAATCATTTATTAGCTCTCATTTGAGACATGGCATACCCGACCATATGGTTCAACTCGGAGCATACTCACAAATGAAATCAGGTATTCTGGACCAGCTCCACAGAGCAACTACAGTACAGGAATGCTACGGAACACACTTCAGAAGACCAGGGACGGAACCTCAGATTTAATCTCTTTTTTTACCACAAGGGGATAGTATAGCAGCGCTGAAAGGCACTTTCAGTACTGAAATCCATTCGGGGTAAAATTCCCTCATTTAAAGCTGAGAAGTTCTGCATTTTATTTAACTAATAGCATTTCTTTGGCCATACATCAAGACTTTTTAGGGCTCAGTGATAAAGAGGAATTACTTTAGTGATTTAAACAAACTGGATGATGCCACCTGAGCTCCTGCTCACCTCATCGTAATGCGCTCTTGTGGAACTGATTAGTTTAACAGAATATATTGATATCTGTGCCAGCATTTCAACCCTACGGTGAGACTATACTGAGACACACTGCAATTCACTGATGGCAGGAAACTTTGGGATGAACTCAGTTTGGCTTCATGTCTCATCAGGGGTGAACACAAGTGAACTCAGTAAGTATGAAAAATTTTCGTCTTATGATTGATTTCCAGAGGCCATCTAAATATGATCCTGGCATAGAAATATAGAGTCTCTAAACAGCTAATCCAAATCTATAGAAGTATCAAACATAATTCTTCTCTGAACCATTATCATTAGGCATGAGACAAAATCTCTGAAATGTCCTATTTATAATTTCAGAGCCTATAGATTATTGGTGTTAGTCATTAGAAAATCCATCCACCCATCCATTTCCATACCGTTTATACTACACAGGAACGTTAGGGAGACTGGAGGATATCCCAGGTTACTTGGGGCACAAGGAGGGGGACGCCCCGGACGGGATGGCAACCCATCGCAGGACACAATCACATGCACAATAACACACAGCGGACAATTTAGAGATGCCCGTCAGTCTACAATGCATTTCTTTGGACTGGGGAGGAAACCAGAGTACCCAGAGGAAACCCCCCAGAGCACAGGGACAATATGCAAACAAGCAGGATTTGAGGCAGTGTTCGAAGCCCCAACCCCGAAGGTGCGAGGCAGCTGTGCTAACCACCATGCCTCCAGTCAATAGAATATGATAAATAAAAAATACATTTTAAAAAATGTAAAATAAAATAAATTATAAACTTTGATTATGGCCCTTTGGGATCTCACAAAAATGCTGATGTGGTCCAGGCAGAATTTGAGTTTGAAATCCCTGGTGTAGGGTAGATATTGCAGTGATTTGGTTTGTTGTCAATACAAAATAAATGTATTACTATTTAAAATGTAATGTTTTGCATCCCTTTAGTCTCGTCAATATTGTCTGGTGAAGCCTGAATTGGGATATGTCTTGCATGGTGGCTTCAGTGTATCGTCTCATGCCTAATTTCCATTTATTATTTTTTTACACCCACTTAAAGCTGACTTGACCCTTTTTGCTTCAGAGTCAGCTAGAAGCGTACTCTGATGTTCTTTCATAATTAGGCAACTCCCCAAGTTTTTTATATTCTCTAAAATATCTGCTTACAATATAGGATTTTCTTGCAACAGAAATGCAAATGTACATTTAAAACTGTCCTGCTAGCACTGACCAAGAGACTATGCAAACTTTAAAGAGTACAGAATTATCAAAATATGTATTTATCATCTCAGTACTGTTTCACAAACAAACACAGCCCATTAGATTCTGATGTGTGTTCTTATGCTGGATGTGGATTTGCCCTGAACTGTAAGTGTTCCAAAATTGAAACACAGAAAACAGGGGCATGGATCACAGACAAATATAACCACGAGTAGCGTTCTGCGGCGTCCAAGCACCCTTCACAAGTAGTGCCCCCTAGTGGCTAGTTCCTTCCATCTTACAATGGACACTAAAGAGACTATAGATAAACACACCGTTCAGGTTTTGTTACAGTAGCTTAATGCTAACCCTGTAAAATCTCTGCTGAAACCTGATTGGCTGATGGAAGCTATGTTTTTATGTAGCACAGCCTTCAATAGACATCACCCCACCCCCTTGAATGATCAAACTTTGCCCACAGCCTCATAATCTTGTCTTGAATGTGTCTTTTAAGTTTTACGTGAGGGGGCACTGTGGTTAGCATGCTTGCATTGCACCTCCAGGATTGAGGGTTCAAATCCCGCCTCCGCCCCGTGTGTTCCCGTGTGAAACCTGAGCTTCGCAGGTTTCCTTCCCCAGGAAGGAAGCAAAATTGGCCGTGCTCTCTGGGTGGGAGGGATGGAGGGATCTCGCGCTCCTGGCCATCACAGCAACACTATCTAATTGTGGGTTTCTTTAAGCACATGTCTGTAGAAGAGGGAAAATAGTGCTTTCCTCATTGTGTGCAATGCTGTGATGCAGTATGAGCATAACTGTGGTTGAAATTGCTATGGTTCAAGTGTCTTTGATGAAGCTTTCACCCTTCCCAGTTGGAAATTGTCAGTGGATATAGGAGATCTGACTGGTGGCTGGGAATTGGCAGGTGACCAAATTGGGGAGAAAAATAAGGAAAATATATTTTTTTAAACAGCTGAAATCACATAGTCTAAAACTGGCTTTACAGAGTAAACAGTGATAAAGTTAGTTTAAATTCTGGGGTTTTATTCATCAAAGTGAATAAAGCGCCATGGCTGTAGTGATAAAAAACGCCAGTGATGGTAATCAGCTTTTCTCTCCCAGTTAATATAGAAAGGCTTCTCCCTCGTGGTAAATGTGTGCTATTTCAATCACAAAGTTCTCCCTGACTCATTTTATACCCCCAAGCATATTACTGTACCATAATAGTGCCTTTATAATGTGACAGCTAGCTAACAAATAGAGGTGAGCAATTTATACAAACGCTTCAGACTTCAACTAATCTAGCTGGAATAAAACTACTCCAACTTCCATCAGTCCCGAGTCACATAATCAAGAAATGATTACCTGGTGCAGGTGTGTTGAGAGTTACAACAGAACCCAGATGTGGTGTGTTTGAGAGTTGGATTTGAAAAGCCTGACAGAAAATGCTTAATTGAAGTAAGATGTGCTTAAGGTATTGAGCAGCATGGATGCAAAAACAAACTTGAGGTAATTGCTAGTGAGACAAATTCTAATGCCGAAGCGTATATGGTAATCTGCAGATAGTCTTACTTGAAGCTATTTAAAAACCAAAATGATTTTGCAGCCAGCAATTGAGTGAAAATAAAGAAACCCCACACCCTGTCTCAAGCAGGAAGAATCTTGCTGGTCTGTTTCTATAGTGGATATAAAAAGTCTACACACCCCTCTTGAAATACTGCAGGTTTTTGCAGGGATGGTGGTGGTGGTGGGGGGGTGTTTGTTTACAGTAATCTGGCTGCATAAGAGTGCACACCCTTTTACAATCAGTCATCTTTTTGGTTTTATCCAGCCGTTGAAGTCATGGTCCACAGAGGGCTTACAAAGCATGTACAGGATCTCATTGTCAAAATGTATTGATCAGAGAGTGGTACAAAAGAAACATTAGATGTGCATGGAACATCATTATTATAGGCAAATATATATATTTATATTGGTTTTTCACTTGAATTTAGTTGCTTGCTATATCACATGAAAGGTAGAAAAAAGATCTGACATGATTTACCTTGGTTTCATATTTTAAATCGGTTTAAAACAAAAAAAAATGCTATTTTAACAGGAGACTTGTGTAGACTTTTTAAATCCATTGTACATCAAAGTGATACTGACTTCAGATATTTGAAAAATGAACTTAATATAGAGGTGAGACTACACTTTTGCATACCAAAACCAAAATGAATGTGTCTTGGTGGCACACAAAATCATCCACAGGAGTCTTGTAAATATAACTCACAATGAGGCTACAAGCAAAAGAAATAGAGTGAATAAAGTCAAGTCAGTTAGGTGGGCTTTTATTGCTATTCCTCTATATAGCTTGAATACATACGAACGAAATGCGGTATTTCTCCAACACATATCAGTGTGCGACGAGTGAAACTGTCAAAAAGAATTTCCCTTATGATGGTCAATGAATGATGGTAATTATTGTCCACTATTATTACAGTGTATTAGTCAATAATAGATCAATGATCTTGTGTATCCTCAAATTATTGGACAGACAACCTGATCTCATAATGATGCCTTGAAGCATTATCTTCTGGCTACAGAAGATTTTCAATGGAACAACAAAGCTGCACAATGTTTTTCACACTAAATGTACCTTAGAGAATCAAATCTGATGTGAATGCAGTCAGCATGCAAAACCCTGCCTCTGTTTCGGTTCCACTATGTGAGTCTAATAAAACAGACTTGTTTGTCTAGTATGGACAATATATTAATTTGACTGTTCAGGCCCAGACCTAAAACATATATATGGTTCAAATAGATTGCACTGTTTTATAAATGATGAAAGAGGTGCATTGTATTGCTTTGCTTCTTGGGGATTTAATGAAAGTGAAGGATTAACTTGCAGCATCCTGAATACATAGAGATTAGTTGTCCACATCGAGAGAACAGCTCGTGAGCCTGCTCTTGCTCTAACAAACGTGCACTTAATTTTGTGTTTATTGTACTGTCACTGTTTGAAATGAATTACATTCGAGTCTCTAAGACATTCATTCATCTTCAGCAGAGGTGCAAACATCTACAGTGATGCAGGAGACAGCTGAAAACTACACTTTTTTTTTTTTTTTCTTTTTTAGTTAAAGTAACAGTCAGAACAAACGGAAAAGCCAATTTACTGAAGGGGGAAAAGATGCATATTTGTTTCTGGAAGCAGTTGCTTTTGCTTTGTGCTGACTTTATCTATTTGATCTTTGCCCTGTGAATTCACAACCCAAACCAAAATATAAAACAAGAAGGTGAGGCTGTGGGCACTGGTTTGTAAACACACAAGGGTAGAATGTGCTGTGTTTCATTTACTGAATGCTATTATCATGAAGTCATCCAGTCCACCAACATGTGCTCGGGTGTTTGTGGTAAAATTCAGCATTTTCTTTCTACCTGCTAGGATTTTCTTGTTAGCAATGCTGGCATCTTTATCATGGTCAGGCTCATGGTGGATCTGGAGCCTGTCCTGGTAACTGATATGGGAGACAGGGATATACATCCTGAACAGCATGTCAGTCCATCACAGGGCATCACATAATCAAGTATCACAGAATTAAGCTGCAAACACAAATAAGGTGAATAAATATGGGACTGACAAGAATTCTTTTTATTATGAAAATCAAGGAATGAATTAACAGTAACATACATTGTATTTTTTTTTTTTTACTGGGTCAATAATTAACAGATTTTCTCTTCCCTCAGATAACTGGATACATAACTTAATCCGTTAAAGATTTAGAAATGCTTTAAATGAACAAAGCCTGTGGCTTTGGATTCTATACAGATATAAATAGGTCCTGATTAATTGAACCTTAACCCCAGCCTTAATCATTTACCTGCTTTACATAGCAAATCAATCATGGGCCATGTGAAGCTGCTTATCTGCTAGTCGCTTGTTTTACAACACTGTAAGCGCAAGAGTGGGTTTATAAGTCATTACATGCTGTTCATTAGGTCATTAGCTATTGCTTTGTCCTGTTCAGACATTCTAATCGTCAGGTAGGAACATCTCTCATTTCTGTTTCTTGGGATTTCTAAGGGAACTCCAGTGCTGACTCTCTGAGTACAGCTGTAACAGGAACAAAAGCATTCAGCTGCTGATCCTAAAACAAGAAGACAGATTTAGGTGAGCCAAAGTGCTGCGAGAATGGGCTGGAGTCATTTCAGTGTGGGTGAAGGTGCTGGTCATGGTACATGCCCTGCTAACAGAGCTGCCAATCACAGAGGGAATTTCTGTGGTATTAAATAAAACATGGCTGACTAATATGGTTGGATAAATAAAAGTTGGCTGGCCGAGAGCCAGTGTCTCAAGATGGTATTCAAACAAACCAATAAGGCGCCGCCTAAATGTTTGCTGAACAGCTGAACAGCTGTTTACTCTAGAGTCTTTGAACACCACAAGTAAAGGATGCTCCATTTTAGCACCATTTTCAACCATGTCTAAATGGTGTCTGTATTAAAAAATATACATCTGTCCAGATTGTCACTTTGGGGGTTTTAGACAGACTCTAGAAGCTTCACTTGACAAGATTTTAAACATAAACTTGCACATTTGAGAGAATTAATCCGGTGTCTTCTTTCATGAAGGAATGGGTAGGAAAGCAATGTATTTTCCAAAGTATTTTTAAATCATGAGACTTGCCAAACTTGACTGCAGATATTAATGTGACATTGTCTTTGAAACAGTCTAAATGTTCTAACTTTTTTTAAATGTGTACATGTGTACCACACAGTAAGAAGCAAATGAAGAAATAAAATGAAGGACGCAATTATGACTTTCATGACCAAGATGCTGTTTCCAGTAAAAAAAAAAAAAATAACAACGATTTACAAGTTTTAATATCAGTGCAAAGCACATGACTATACAGTTGACTGCAAATGTTTGCACCCCCATGGTTTCTAAATGGAAAAAATTCAAATGAATCTCTATTTCACAAAACAATACAAACACAGGAAATACAAAATGAAATTAATGTGTGCCAGATAAATGTATATGTGCCCAGTACTGTGTGTTCACTTATCATCCCACTAATAAAACAGTAACAGATATTATACTTTAAAACTTCACAGTCCTTCAGAATTACCCTAAGACAGCTTCCATATTTAAGGAACCTCCAGTCATTTCCTACAGACAATGCAAAAGCATCAAAGACCTGAATTAAAAGATCAGGCTAATAGAATCTGTGGGACATTTGTATACAACAGATCTAGTTGTTCCACATACAAACAACCACTAAAATTAGAGGATCATATTTATTACCCATCACTCCTGTAAGAAATGCAATCAACTGTAGACTGGAGAAACCAAGAGCAGACTGGCCGATCGTTTTGTGAAGCAGCTTCTTACCATCAGATTTCTCCTTTCCAGTGGCAAGACATTTCAACAACGAGAGACATAACATTAATGACATCTCACTTTGTGCACTGCCAGTTGTTGTTACGGGGGCAATGAAGTGAGGAAACATAAAGAGAAAAAGCACATCAACACTCTTGGGACTTTAGTGCCCCAAAGAACGAATGTTATGTTTTAACTACAGCTATTACAACATCAGACATTTCCAATATCTACTGCTTTACTACAGCCCCAGAAGCATGTTGCTGACTCAGCTGATTAAGGACTTTTGTCCAAAATTATCTGTTTCACTGGAAACTTTATGTACTATACTAAACTTTTGCCATATCTCTCTCTCTTTCTCTCTCTCTCTCTCTCTCTCTCTCTCTTGCTCTATCTCCCACAGTATAATACACAGTATAATCAGCCAAACATGTGACAGCAGCACAATGCATAAAATCTTGCAGGTGACAGAATAAATGTGATCTATGTGACCGTGACATGGTTGTTGGTACCAGATGATCTGGTTTGAGTATTTCAGTAACTGCTGAACTGTTTGATGTTTGTGCATTCTGAGATGCTTTTCCACTCACCACAGTTGTAAAGAGTGATTTATATGAGTTACTATAGACTTCCTGGCAGCTCAAACCAATCTGGTCATTCTCCAATGTTCTTTCTCATCAACAAGGTGTTTCAGCCTGCAGACCCTCTGCTCACAGGATGCTTTTTTGCTTTTGAATTTCAGCACCATTCTGTGTAAACTCTAGAGACTGTTGTGTTTGAAATTCCCAGGGGATCAGCAGTTTCTGAAATGCTCAAAACAGCCCATCTGGAACCAACAACCATGCCACGGTTAAAATCACAGAGATTACACTGTTTTCTTCATTCTGATGTTCGATGTGAACATTAAATGAAGCTCTTCACCTGTATCTGCATGATTGTATGCATTGTGCTGCGGCCATATGATTGGCTGATTGAATAATTGCATAAATGAACAGGTGTATACAGGTGTTCCTATTAAAGTGGACTGTGTGTGCATATAAAATGTAAAATATACACAGTGCCATTGATTTGGACCAGTGGTAATTAACATTTAACACAGTTTATATTTCTAATTCATTTTGTCCTAAGGGTATAAATATTTCCACTTAACTCTAAATGCAAGAAACAAATAGCCAGTATAAATATACAATACCGCATCCCCTCTACTGCTGACGTGTTCGCGATAGTAATATACTGTGCATGAATACTAGTCCAGGGTGGCCCTCGAGGTGATACCTCATCATCCTGTGCATTTCCTTTCATCTCTGTACTGAAAATGAACAGTTGTGGAGATCCATCTTCAGACTTTTCTACAGATGGAAACTCAGTCTTAATGCAGTACTTCATAGACAAGCTGTTTTTCAGGGCGAACAACATAGCTCACAGATTTTTTTTTTCTCACAGAAATGTTCCTTAGAGAATCATATCTGATGTGAATGCAAGCAGCATGCAAAGTCCTGCCTGTGTTTCAGTTCCATTATACAGGTCAAATGAAACCGACTTGGATGTCTTGCATGGGCAATACGTTTATATGATTGTCCAAATATTTGGTTGAGAAATATTGTAGTTTTGTGAAATAAAGACAGCGGTGCATTGTACTGCCTTTTTTTTTATCCGGGATTTTGGATGGATTAACCCACAGCACCCGGAATACACACAGCTGAGCTGTCCACTATAGCATGTTAATAAACAGCACACAGAGAATACATCCTCAGCCGGGTTTTATACACTAATACACTAATGTTCTTAATATTATGTTTGTAATAGTCTCACTGATTGAAATTAAGCAATAGTAATATGCATACTGTATGTGTTGAAGGACACTGTCTGCCAAATTTGCCAACAATTACAGTTAATAGCATGCAAATTAATTGCTAGCTATTTACTGAAAAAGATGCTCAATTAATCCTTAAATATAATGACTTGCAAATGAAGTAATAAGTTTTAAGGAATACAATAGTTAGGTGACAGCGTGGTATGCGGTGTATACCAGCACGTCCCAGAGTGTTTTATATCTTAAAACGCAACACTTTGCCAACAATTAAAATTGTTGTACATGTATGTATTTTTATACATTATAAATGTAACCCTTGTTAAATTTAATCCTGAGGAATGTCCAGAAAACAAGTTGGTTTCTGTTATCATTAGCAGCAATAAACTGTAGTTCCATCACCAGCCTCTCTGTTTTCTTTCTCTTTAACTTAACACGATAAAAATGGCAGTTTGTCATGTTAGAAAGAAACTGGAACTAGTACTGGGCAATTTTCAAGATTAATTAAGACACTTTTCAAAATGTTCTAATCGAGATTGTACATGATTACATCCATTCATCAATTTTCTGTACCGATCATCCTAAACAGGGTCACGGGGAGTCTGGAGCCTATCCCAGGGGGACTCGGGGCACAAGGCGGTCACACCCTGGACAGGGTGACAACCCATCGCAGGGCACAATCGCACCTATATTCACACAATACGGACAATTTGGAAATGCCAGTCAGCTTGCAACATATTTCTTTGGACCCCCAAAGCACAGGGAGAACATGCAAGCACACAGGGCGGATGAAGGATTCAAACCCCCAACCTCTAGAGGTGCAAGGCAAACATGCTAAGCACTTAACTACTGTGCACCCATAAATAATATATGTTAATATTAATATTACATATACATTGTTTTAATTTTAAAAATCTATCAATGCTGTTAGTATTTTTACATTATTTTACATCTACATTTTCCAAAGTCCATTCAAAGTTTTAATAAAAACTTAGTTTGAAATAAATTGCAGTATTTTCCAATTGTATTTTGTAAGAACAAAAATAAATAAATAAATAAATAAATAAATAAATAAATCGTTACCGAGAATTGTCCATAAATTTAAATACTTAGATTTTTTTGCCCCCTAATATCACTCTAGTGCAAATTCCGGAGTCCGGAAGACTTTCCCATGGCAGATTTACTGGCCACTGTAAAGTGTTGTTACCTGAGACTCCTTCCATAAATGTTAAATAAATGTCTCTTTACAGAAAATGTCAACAACAATTATAAGGTTGTTTTTTTTATTCATTTACTAATTAATATGAATTAATTGATTATTATTAATAGTAGTAATAGTAGTCATAGTAGTGTAGTAGTAGCATCCACCATCTCTATGATTTAGCTGTTACTATAGAAACCTAAATACCCTAGAAAGGATATATTAGAAAAATGCAGTAATATAAACCTGTGATTTGCCTTGAAGCCAGAAATCAAGGCAAAAAAAAAAGAGCAACACTTTCAGCCCTGTGTTATAAAGGAGTTGGAACAAGGAGATATAAATGAGTTGTTTCATAAATCATCGCTCAGATATTCAGCACTTGCCTATAGCATAGCAGTATTTACCAAATAAAATCAAGGCATCAAATTTCATCACTGATTATAAAAACTGAGAATTTAAAAAATGGATCAACGATCTTCCATATTCAGTGACACAGAGATCAAGTGACTGTGTGAAACAAGGCCAAGGCTGCACGTCTTTCAGCACATTAACATCTCTTAACTCCAGCTGCACCGCACTAGCAAACACATTTATCATCCCTGTCTGCCGGAGAGAAGCAAAAATCCCCAGCTGTCATGTGTGTCTTGACACGGAGGCTGTACCTCCCTCCGGGTGAAACAGGCTTTCTGAGATCCCCCTTTTAGCCTCGTGAAGCAAATGAAGCGCTCCCTAACACACACACAACACATCCTGAACCTGGAGATCAAGACTATTCAGAAGGAACAGGTTCAATAGCAGGATAAATCAAATCACATGTATAAGTTTTTCAACTATTATCCGATCAAAGATCAGAATAGCTGCACTATCAATCAGTAAATAGCTCTAAATAGCCAAATACCTAGTAAATACCTTTAATAAAGCCGATATTCATTCAGTTCAAAGCTGATAATGCAATTTATACCACAGCTCTGTTGAATGCTCCATTCTGATGAGCCGCCCTGATGATAGCTTTATATTGTATTATCGCACTTGTTTGAATATGTTATGGGACTTGAATGGCGGATGCTCCCAGATTTATTTTTTTTTTAAATATGTCTTTTTTTGTTTTGTTTTTTTGAGAGGAGCTTCACCATATCAGCCATATCACCTTATCATGCGAGCATTTTTGAATGGGCTCACAGCTCACTGCTGTTCTTTTTCAAACACAGGAAAGTCTTCAGGATGGAGGGCTTTGTGGTTTCTCAGTAACATGACAAGCTACATACAGTATATCTGTGTTATTAACCTTAAGAGACAGCGGGAAAATGAAGCTGCTGAGGGACCAACTGTTTATACCTGCTATAACGTAAGTGATACCAGGAACTAACTCGTTTTGCAGATGTTCCACAACATTCATCGTAACTAGAAATGGTTCAAACTTATCCACGGGGTGTTTAATAAACAAATAATTGGCGATAATTGTTTTCAAATTTGCTATCAATGTATAAGAGGAATAAAACACTCAGAGGTGTGTTTTTATGGGAAAATAATCAACTTAATGGCTGTATCAGTAATGTCAGGTTTTATTTATATATTTATTATCTGGCCAATATAGTATAGAACTGCAATGCAGCACGGTATTGAACACAATTTATGAGTCTATATACAATAGATGCACAAAAGCCTTAGTTCTGTGCAATTTAAGAAATAAAGGTGTTCGTTGTGTGGAACGGTGTGTTACCATTATAAAGAATAATGAATAGGTAGTATGAATAATCTTTGTTAATATGTAAAAAAAAAACACACACAAAAAAAACCACAAAAAAACCACACACCGTCTTATTTGTAATGATTTTTAAATGCTCTAATTATATTGTGATGTGTTGTTTAAATCCAATCATATTCTCCTTTAAACCAACACAGCAATCGTGAATTGGCTTCACTACCCTGTAAGTACACAGTAATCATATTATGATCTGTTTCAAGGACCTGGCTTTATTTTCTTTGGAAATAACAATGCATTAGAAGCCTTTCAGAGCCAGAAGTAATCTGCAATCTGAATGAAGCTTTGTGTTAATGGAATACAAAAATATCATTCATTATCACTAATTAGCAAAGCCAGAGATCTCATGTTAATTGAATAACATTGCTTAATTGAGAGTTCGAGGAAAATATCAATAATGTGAGAGAAGAATTTGAACAAAGCAGTAGTTTATCAGTGTTTCTTGCAGGAAATAAATTACAATAAAGTGATACACTGCCTGAATCTGAGTTAGTCTAAACGAATGATTGAGTCTAAATGAATAAATATACACAATAGAAAACAGAATCATGTAGCATATCTATTCTCTCTTGTTATAAAATTCGCATTGGAATTCAAATAAGGATATGAATACTGCTGGGTAATACTGTAGCGTATCTCCCCTTCAGAAGAAATCCCCAGACTCGGATTCACACCTACGCCTACACGGCTTTATATAAGTCCAGGAGGAGCTATGCGTGAATACTACCTGGGGATGTCAGGTGTGTAGAATAAATAAAGCCATCAGCTGAGCTGTGAAAAGGAAAAAGTGAAAATTCAATTTCCTCTCAATTTGTTTACTCTGTGATCTCGCCTTATCTGCTGAGGGATGAACTGGGCATCTGATGAGCACTTGAATTGGATCTGAAAGGCATCAGATGGGTCTCTGGGTCAGTCAGGGTGACACTCTGGGAGAACACTGGCCTCTGTTTAATGACAGCTTGAACAGTCACACATGAAAGGTCAAGAAGGGACACAATCTCTAGACAAATCTTACATCATCTGCATGCACTTGAGAGATCCAGTGCTTACACACCTGAGGACAAGCTCCCTGACTTCTAATGGCGGGGAAGAAGGCACCTGCACGCGGGCACAACTCACTCAGCTGGGGCTCAAAACGCATCTTTAAACCCGACCGGAGGATCGCTTATAAGATGATGATGATAAAATCAATAACACATTCGTGATCAAATGCATGATCGATTCCAAGTGGTGCATGCATGATAACGTCATGCACAGTGAGCGGAGGATGAGTAAATTCCGTTACCTTCGGCCAGAAGGCGCATCGCGTGCACGAACGACGGATCCAAGCTTTCTTTCTCGGCCAGCAGCTCGGGCAGGTACTTGTCCTGGTCCATTATTCACCTCAGTCCCGAACACGACTAAGTGCAGGTAAGACGACACACAAGTATCTGAGCAATGACAATTATTTTTGTTTGTTTTATTTTATTTTGCTTTTAAAAATAACTGTCTGATAAGTGACAGCAGCTGATATGCGCGCGAGCTCGGGAAAGGCGATGTGGAATAATTCACTGCTGCGCACCCATGTCCTCGCGCTCGGTTTAAACGCGAGACGCCGCGGATGATCCTCCCTCCTCCGCCGGAGAATCTGCGCTGTAACCACGCCCCCGCCGTGCCTGATTGGCTGCCCCGGAGGACACAAGTGACTCCTGGCAACAGTCCCCGGCGCTGACGAAACGCTGCTTACTTCCTCTATACAACTCGTCTACTACGTATGGTCCGAAATAATGCCTCCATACCCTACGTAGTCCACTTAATCATAATCTGTAGGGAGCTATCTGGAATGATCTGGAATATTTCATCTTCTGTACATGAGCATGTAGTTCAATAACCCATTTCACTCTTTTGTAGCTAGACAGGAGCCCTGAAAGGACACCTGGAAACAAAAATGGTCTGGGGAATGAAAGTAGTGCCTCACCTGTCAGAGATGTTAACCCAACATTTGTAGCTTAGTATTTAGCATGTTTGCCTTGAACATCCAGGGTTGCAGGTTTGAATCCTGCCAAACTCACGCGTACGTGGAGTTTGCATGTTCTCGGGGGTTTCCTCTGGTATTCTGGTTTAGTCCCCGAGTCCAAAGACTGGCTGAAATTTGTCCGAATTGTCTATAGTGTGAATGTGTGTGATTGTGTCCTGCAATGGATTGGCACCCCATCCAGGGTGTCCCCTGCTTTGTGCCCCAAGTTCCCTGGGATAGGCTCCTGGCTCCTCTGTGACCCTGTGAAAATGGATGGATTTCTCTAACCTACACTTACATTGCATTCATGCAATGTACAGCTTTTGTACCCTTAGTGTGTATCTTTAGTGTGTATCTAGGAAAGTCAATGTATTGTAGTGTACAGTACATTTAAAGCTTTACTCTAAAAAAGTAGAACTGTATTCACGATGCTATTGTCAAGTCCAAGACCAAGACTATCCAAGATGAGTCTTAATGAGGTTGAGGACAACACAAGTTCAAGTTAAAATGAAAGACAAAGGGTGCGTTTCAATCAGCCCCTTATTTCAGTAGTCAGTGTGTCGGCCAATTTAAGGGCTGTATCAAGCACAAAATTCTCCCAGTGCAATGGATCATTTGCTCCCTAAAAAAATCCCACAATGCACCGCAAAAACCATCAATGCTCACTATGTTCCCTTACTGGAAATGACTTCATATTTTCTGAAGCTTCTCAGCTTGAAAAAAGGCGAACGAACCCTCAGCCAACTTCATCTACAAATGTAAGTCACGTGTTATCGTTGTTGGAGCTCTCAAATGATTACTTATATTACACAATATAGTATACCATTTTTAACTTAATTTGAGGTTCTATATACGGTTTGTTAGAGTCTAATTGACTTTTAAGTGTTTCAGGATTTTTAAAAAATCCACTAGCTTGCCTACGATCCTGCTTGAAGTACAATGACAGAAACACGTGTGATTAAGCTAACAAATTTACATGACACAATATCTGAAAGATATCAGTCCTGCCTGTTGTTGATAAACTCCAGTGGCGATGTTTTACAATACGAGTATGTAGTCATGTTGGCAGAAATTGAGTCATCAGTGTCCCAATGTGTTGTGAGCCAGGGTCCAAATCAGTACCCGAACTCGTGTACACGATATACTGATTCGCGACCTAGGGAGCTAGGGAGCAGATTTAGACATACCCAGGGTCACGCTCAAAACCGAAAACTGTCCAATACTATTCGAGGATGCACCTATGATTAGGTTATAGCTTCTAGAAGAAAGAATTACTTCTTGTAAATCTTTGTGCAAGTGAGAAGATAAAGCAACTTTTTTTTACTTTTTTACAAATTCTCAGCCAAGCCCAGGACCATATTTACCAAGACCAATGTGTCTCAAGACCAGCTCTACTGAAAGGAAGAATTATCTCTGTAGGCTACATGATTTCAGGAGTGTAGCATGTAGTGTTACTACCTCACAGATCCAGGGTCCTCTGTTTGATCCTGAGTTCAGGATACTGTCTGTGTGGAGTTTCGCGTGTTCTCTCGTGGTCCATGTGGGTTTCATCCAGGTTCTCTGGATGAACGTATACACGAATGATTGTGTGAAGGTGTGTATGCACGGTCTCATCCATGTTGTCCCATCCGCCTTGAATCCAGTGTTCCCAGAATATGCTCAGATAATTCACTGTGTTTGAATGACATTGTTAATGAATGAATGTAAAGGATGAAAATTGTTCATAATGGGTGAATACCCTTTATCTGCACAAAGAGGAGAAAAAAATGACTACTGTTGCCCCTGATTATGGTTTCAGTGCTTACTTGAGGAAAGCGTAACGTGTATTAAACATTGTGTTTAAAATAATAGCTCAACGAGTTTTAGAGTGATTTCATGGTAAGAGCAATGCAATTGTGTGGAGGGAAAAGAAACAAAGGTAAGCAATTGAACAAGTGATCTGTCTTAAGGAAGACATGTGTTCCATATTCATAGCAGGGTACAAGGTCAGCTCGATTTGTTGCGTCCATGAATACTAATCAGTTGCTTTGTTCTGTTGCCTTAGTTTGCCAAGATTGATTAGGCATGTGTGACAGTCGGTCTATAGAGGGAAAACATGCACTAACACGCATCCACACAAATATGAGGAGGGGATGGAGAGAGATACAAGGAAGATGGAAAAAATGAGCTTGGCTAATTAATGACTAAATTGATTACGATGTTGTTGGCAAACATCTGTACACCCTGTGTCACACTTTATAATGCACCGTCTCAGTAATTCTACACCACTCTAAACTATACGATGAAGTGGTACTTTTCGGTTGGGGTCATTTATTCATTTATTTCTTCATTTATTTCTTTTGTTGCATATTTTTTTTTCATATTTTATTTTTATTTTCATGAAAATGTGAACACAATCCTGTAATTCCTCACGTTGAACAATGTTTATGAAGTCCATCTCTGATGATCATATCGATCTCTAAGTGTTCTAATTTAGTAGGTTCGTTCTGTATCAGATTGCTAGTGAACCCTTGTTTCCAGTTTTCTGTACATATAAGTAAATTAATTATGAATATACATGAATAAACATTAAGCCAAAAGCAAACTCTCACAATCATATCTAGCAAAAAAAAAAAAAAACAGCTTTGGCCAGCTGCTCTGAGAGTTCATTTGTATTTATCCTCCTTATTCTAATGTTAGTCATACACTATTGATTCCACTCTGTCCATCTTAGATTAATTTACTTCATTATACATACTGGCTTTAACAGCTCTGAAAAAGCCACAGATATTTTGGCTTTAACTTCCCATGAATTATACTCATGCATTTTACCATGTTCTTTAATTCATAAGCTAAACCACAGAACCTTCAACATCTCAGTAAAATAGCTGCTAAGAAGTCCATGTAGCTTAATAGGGTTTTGTACATTACAATTCCTGTTGAAGAAAGTGTCTGGTGGAGAGAGAGAAAGATTCACAAATGAGACTAGACATCATGTTTTGATTTATAAATAAATGAATAAATGGGGAATTTGAGGTAAGAGGTAAGACGTGTAGAATAACACGCTTGCAGTGTACTTGATAGATGCTAAATGCTTCTCAGGTTGAGAGCAAATGATTATCAGTTTTGCACACTGGCAAACTGCGAGAAAAAAAAAGGATTCAAATATTAAATAGAACAAAACTAAATGTGCTAATGGAAATCGTCTGACTAGACCATCATCAGTGCATGACAAATAGTAGAGAACAGGCATAGGTATTAATATCACATGAGCATTACCAAATCTCTATTTAATCATTACATAATTAGTCAACAGTGTAATTAGTGCAGTTTTATGTTGTAGACCATAACAAATAACTTCATGGCGATGTAGATGATGCAACATACATTAGTTTTGTAACATCAAAGCACACAGTCAGTTAATTTATTGTCCTTCTACCTGATGTAGTTCGCTTTATAACTAATTATTTTGAAAATGAATGCTGTGTCTCTTGTGTCTTTTCGGATTCTGGTGACTTTTGATTCAGTAGCAGCTTTTGTAAATAAAACTGGTGTTCTGAATTCATGGTTATGAATGTACAGTTTAGTACCTGATTAATAATGTCTAATAGGACAATATTACAATGCATACTATTAATTCATGATAAAGCATTTAAAAATAGCATACTTATACTCCCCTGTTTTCCATTTAGGATGGAGATGCCTGACTTAGCAGCATATCGAGGGAGTGTTTGTGCTTCTAAGAAAAATTCTATCCCTTTCAAAAGGCAAAAAAGCTGCTTCCTAATTTTGTGTCTTTTTCAGAGAAGACAATCCTATAATACTGTTTACCCGACTAGAGTTTAATTACGTTTTGAAAGATGTGGTAAACAGAAATATCACTCGGTCTGAGAAATCATTTTTTTTTACGAATGTAAAGGTTTTATATCAAAAAAACTTGATGAAAGGTTAGGAATTTATTAAAGCAGTTTAATATCAGGACCGGTCTACAGCTGAAATTGTATCTCAGGGTTAAGTAAAGATTCTGTATGCAAGCAGTGGCCCTATGCAGTAAACCTGAATCTAATACCTAGCACATTT